>NC_081755.1:23716096-23973596 GCF_963082965.1 Carassius carassius | reverse complement strand
AAAGGGTTTCAAATATAGGCTAACCGCTTCATTGTAGCCTAAAACCAACAATGACAATTCCCTACGGAACCTGTAAAGTCAAAGGATAAGTATGCTTCATGTGATAAGATTTAAATAAGCCTTACTGGTTTATTATTCAGCTAATAGTTCACACCAACAAAAATAAATTTTAAGAGTTAGCCTTTGTCAAATAAAATAAACTAAATAAAATAGTTTGCCAATATACATTATGCCAGTCACTGACAGGTTACCCTTTTAATATAAAACTTTTAAAATAATATTTTTTCTCGAGGTGGATATCTATATGCTTGTCGTCTTCTAGCAAATTGGACTATAAGTGGAGCGCGCTGTGGCTCTCTGCCTGAAAAGCTTATCATTTATTTCTCCAAACGACTACACTTTCCTTTCATTACTTTCCTGTTGACTCTATACTCTGTGAAACCTCACCATTGCACGGGTCTCCTCATATATTCAGAGCCCTGTCGCCGTGTTTACATTTGGCGAGGATAAATCGTATTTTATCCCGCGCTTGAATGGCGCGAAGGTTTATTTGTTTAGGAGCGCGGCATTTATTTTCCGCCTTGCGCTGTTTGGGCAGATGGCGGGCCTCACAGCGCCAAGTGGAGCCGGGTGTTTATTTGAAATGGGGCGTGTGGCACGCGAGAGTATTGAGGAGCCCCGCGGACCATGTGTTCCTCTGGGCGCCCTGATTGGGGGACTCGGAGTTGGCAGGCGACCTGACGAGAAACAGGAGACAAAATGGCGGGAGTTTCTCCATGAGCTCAGGCCTTCCACAGGGCCTTGTGTCTGCTTGGAAGCGCCTGGCTTCATGGATGGATTCATTTCATGAGATCTCGAGATCCAGCCCAACACATATTTTAAAATGCTTTTAAGTCCATGTGACAGCACAATGTAATTTAGTACCATACTTAAGGACCCTGAGTTAAATAACACAGGCCTCCAAAATACACCACACTGTTTGGTTCTTCCAAGAAACAGACGATTCAAATAGTTCATTTCATACTTTTTTCTTTCAGCAGTTTGAGAATAAGTTAATATTCCAGATGAACCTGCCAGGAGGATGAATGTGACGACTCACAAACACTTGATTTATTAATTGTCAGCTATAGCTTGAAAAATTTTCATCCGTTACTTTACCTTCATTTTCACGTCTATTGTTTCCATATTTATCTTCAGTACCACTGTGATAAATAGAGATATTGTTAAATTGTTCAGTAGATTAAAAGTGAAATTATGTGTAGCTTTTGTTTGGTATGCATGAAATTCTTGTCTTTTCTACAAAAGTGTTGAATTGATAATCCATGGTTTAAATGATAAATATAGTAGAAAATGTGTTTTAAACAAAAATGTTGGCGGGCAAAACTCTTAACACTTTCTTCATGTGTTGAGGCCCCTTGGTGATTGACAGCACACATTAAATTAGCCACACCCCATATGTTTAGCCCTGCCCTGCATTTGTGAACGTCATTTTTAAGAGGAACCAATCAGTAAAGGACCAATCCATCAATGTCAGCTCCTTAGCCATTCAGGGAGAGTATGCTAAACAGCTGCCAACCAATCACGCTCAGTTTCTTCACTCCATCTCCTATATATGCAGCAACCCCTTGCTGTGCCGCATGATTTGACTGAAAATGTGAGCGAGGTTAGACTTTTAATGATTTCTGCTGCTCTTCAGGTGTTCATGGACTTTAACTGCTGCAGCTGAACGCAAGGGGATATTTTCAGATTGCTGAACTGTAAAGTGAGGCTTGTCATATCCAACAGAAATGCAGTCACAATCATCACACAGGGCTTACATGAGATCTAAAAGCACAAACAAAACTGTCATTTTGTGACCTGTACTTCCACTCACCACAGTTCATCATGTCTTAAAAAGGTTCAAACTAGCACACTCTTTCACATGAACTCTTGCTCTTCCTGTTTTCCATAACTGATTCCGAACAGACCAGCAGTATGATTTCCTCACGTCAACCATGACACTTGTGCCAACAAGTGAAAAATGAGGAACAGTTCAAAGGTCTCACCATATGCCAACTGGCTCCTGTGATGTAAACCAAAATCCACATTGCCTGTACTTCCCAGATGCTTGTATGCCCAATTATGGGTGACCATACGACCAGTGTTTCAAAACTGAACCCCCTCATAATTCATTGATTAATAGAGCCAGCTTGATGTTTATAGACCATGAAGTGTGATTGACTTCATTTATTATTTACAGTTTTTCTCAGTCGCTTTGGTACATTTCTCGAATCAAACTCACAATTTGCAAAACAGTAAGTGCATTTCTCAAAACAACTCGTACAAATAGCAAAACACCATGGATTACCTGCAAAAGCCAGTCTCTTGCTCAAAATCCTTAGTTAATCGCTCAAAAATAAATATCTGTGTCAATGAACATGTCAGTGCCATCGAATGACAAGTCCTTGTGTCATAGTTTACGGATAAGACAGTCAAAATGATTAGTCATGTTGTCAATATAACTGTACTCTGGAGGGATGTTCTGATGTAAACTATGGCAACATTTTGGATGACAGTTACTGTATTGAACAGTATGCAATATGCTTATGTATGCCATATATCCATTTCAAAAGTACAAATTTACACATTACTGTATGTGGGATATTGATTGAAAGAGACTGGATAGAATTCCCAGTTACACTTTTACTAGTGGTCTGACCCCAAAAAAATAAAATAAAAACCTTTACAATGTCATTGTGATATAGAAAAGGAAAAAGAAATATGGGCACAAAGATGAAAATAAGCCAATTTTCAGAATGTGTAACTCTTGCGTTGTCCTCTGTCTATACAGTATAAGCTTTTTAACTGAAGATTCATGAGATAAACCTTTGAGCTATTTCAGAGAAATGATTTATCATTGGTTTATCATCTACATTCTCTTCATTAGTAAAGATTAACTTGCACAATTCATGCCAGATTGACAAAAAGCCTAATAATAATGTGTAAAAAAAAAAAAAAAAAAAAAGTGTGCTTGGCAGTTTATGAAAACTAGATTAACCATTTTGCATTTTATGACTTATACGATGAACTAAAGGCTAGATATTTTGAGGAGTAAGACTATTGCACAGAATGCTATGTAATACATTTTGAGCAACATGACATTAGCAAATGATAATGCAGGAAACCGCAGATAAATGTGTGTAATCAATTGCATGAATGTACAAAAGCAATCACAACTTGTTCAAAAGATTGAGAAACTGGTTTTATGATGTGTATAAATGACTAGATGATGTGGAGGTTGTACAAGTAGTTTTGAGAATTTCCTTTCTGATTTGAGAAATGCACCAAAGTGACTGAGAAAAACTGTAATAAGATGCTTTTATTTCGAAGACTTACCAGTCGTACAGTGGAAGATAATTGTGTATATTTTGTGTATATATATAATATTTTTTTTCACACTAATAGAATAGAATAGGACAGAATAGAATATGCCAGTTTTGGTGATTGGTGATTTCAGCCTCTGAAAATGTTTGAGGGTGAAATACCCTGTAATGATTATCTATTATTATTTATAAAACATAATATAGTCATAATGTTATATTCTATAAATGTATTTTATTTTTAGAAGTTTAGAACCCAGTGAAAATTAAAGTTTATTTATTTTTTTAATTACTGATTTAAATTTGAAATCATGTGACACAGGATGTACAGCTAGACAAATATGCACTTATAGATAGATAGATAGATAGATAGATCCTCCTTTTCCTATTGTGTTAATGGATCTGTAAGTACTCCAAAATGCCAACTCTGTGCTTGAATTAGAAATATGTGGTAGGGTTTATTTGAAAGCATTTGTTTGACTTTATGAATGCATTCAGCTTTATGTCATTTATGCATAAATTTGTCTTTCATCATATCAATAAACGATTCAGCACAGGGGAAACAACGTCAGATTTCTCATGGCAAAAAATGAGAAATATGGAGACAAATCTTCTCAAGGTCAAGTCCTTGAGGACATTAGCGTGCTGTTGTGACCTCGTGGAGGGCTGTGTTTCGGGATGAGCCCACAGTGTTGCGTGTCTCTATCCCATGAAGAGATCTGTGACAGACGAAGGGGCGTTCTTTCATCCGGCGCTTCTTCACTTTGAAGCACTTTGTGAGAGCAGCAGCAAGCGATCTGAAATCTATTAACACCCTCTACTCTCTTAAAAACACATTTCCTGAGGATGTGAAGATGCAGCAACACATGTGTGTGTCTCTGTGTGTGTGTGTGTGTGTGTGTGTGTGTGTGTGTGTTCGCTTTATGACCCCACTGTATAATTACATGCAGGAAACATGATGCCATAAATGATGGATTACTACAAGGGTTAAAAATACATCCATGATATCTTTGGGAAAAGGATGCTGCAAAGAGATGCTGGTTTGCTGGTTTTAGATGTTCTCACATCCTGGCCAAGCTGGTCGAATTTCCCAGCCTGGCCTGGCTTAACCTCCAAACCCAGCCAACAGACTGGGTTGACTTAATTAGACCAAAAACAATCTTAGGCCTGTTAAGGGATATAGCTCACACAAAACTGGAATTTCTGTCATACCCTCAAACCTGTGCGAGTTTCTTTTTTTTCTGATGAACACAAAAGAAGATATTTTGAAGAATGTTGGGAAACAAACAGTTGCTTATAGCCATTGACCTCAATAGTATTTTTTTCTATGCTATGAATTTCAATGGCAACCAGCAACTGTTTATATCTTCGTTTGTGCTCAGTATATTTAATTTACATTGAGCACAAAACGCATTAGATGCTGAGAGTCTGGCTTTTTCAAGATGACAGTGTAGATTTCCATTTGTCCAATGGATGGCGATAATGGCAAACACAACAATCATTCACCACTCCTGGCAACTTACAATGACAGACAACATCTGTAAAATACTGGTGCTTCTAAGAAAACACATTCAGTGACAGTATTAGTATTCTGTAAAGTCTTTCCCCAATTTCCGACATTTGTTCCAACTTTTTAATAATTAATATCAATTCTACTCGATTTCACAGGTTTTTAGCCTACATTCAGCTTGATTATATGTACCAATAATTATATTCAAACTCGTAATTTACTTTTACCACTACAGTCTCTATATCACTGATTTCCATGAGCATATTTAACACTGCAATATGTGTGCTCAACTATTAGGTATTTTTAAACTCATGATGTCTACATGGAATATATACTTAAAAAAATGACCTAAACCTAAAATAGCCTATACAATTTCATTATTTGTTGTGGCTGATTTGAAGGGAAGTCCATAATATTTAAAACAACACCTGCGTGTGAATTTTGACAGCGTTTGTGGGAACTTCATGATATGGCAGAAATAACTCATACATTATAATTATTAAGGCACAAATTAATTAAGAATACAACAACAGCAATATCGATGGTGTTAATAGGAGCTATAGCTATTTTGTTGAGGGTGGGTTCCCCTTTCTTCATCATTGTTTCCTTCCATTTTTTGACATTTCATTTTATTTATCTATTTATTTTACAAAATAAGCAATTAATCTCTCTCTCTCTCTCTCTCTAACATATAAATAAAGAGATTAAATTTGGAGGTTTAAAAAAAGCACAAATAAACAGGCCAAAAATGGTATTGTGGAGGTACACCACTGATATTAAAAGTATTCACATTCATTACTCAAGTAAAGGATAGGTACTAGGGTTTAAAAAGACTTTTGTAGAAGTTGAAGTATCAACTCAAGCTTTTTACTCAAGTAAAAGTGCAAAAGTACTGGTTTCAAAACTACTTAAAGTATAAAAGTAAAAGTAATGTAAGGGGGAAAAAACACCATTAAGAACAAAAGCTTAGGCCACGCCTAAGCTTTTTTATAAAGGCCATAGGCCATAATGACTATAATGTTATATTAAAATGTTCATGTTGAAAAATTTGGGATGCACTAGGCTACCTGTTTCAGCCGCATATATGCCCATTGAAAATGAACGCACTTTAGTACAATGCGAATACATTAAAGAACTAGAGATAGGTTGCCTATAAGTATTGTAATGGTGCAAAAAGTCAAACTTCAGAGGCATGTCATCAATAACCTTTAATGGAATGTAAATGTACATCCAAGCTTAGCTGCAGGAATCTGCGAGGGCAATGGACAAGAACATTGGTGCAGGCTTAGTAACAATTACCCTTGTATGGTTGTCTATATACAATAAACATTAGTGCTGTCAAAATGAATGCAAGTGATTAATCCAAAAATAAAAAATAACTCATAAACCTGATATCTTCTTGACTGATACCTTCCTGTATTCGCTACATACGTCTGATGTCCAGTCAGGGGCGCTGCACAAGATCCCGGGCCCTATGCATAGGCAATCCTAATGGGCCCCCCTCCCCTTGGAAATATATATTCCAGACTTTTCAAGGGCCCTCTCTTCCTTTGGGGCCCTGGTAATCAGTACTGGTTTTACCCCAGTCCAGCGCCCCTGTGTCCAGTGTTCGGGTAACGAGTTACAAAGTTGGTAAAATGTTATAACAACATTGACAATCCCAAACAATAATTTATTCAAACGTCTTGATACCGAACTACTTCCAGGAGCTTAATTCGCGGAGGATGAAGAGAAAGCACCCATTTGATAAATGAGCCAGTAGTGAGAAATAATAACTTTTTACGAACCCACCACTGGCTAAAGTATGCTGGAGTGTGTGATGTGATTTGTGTCAAGTGCACGTGCGATGGATCGCGTATAAACCAATAGGGTGTCGGAATGCTATATGTTTATACTTCTCATCCAACCACAATCAAATTCACTCCATCCGGATGGCGCGATTTATCTGGGGTGCGTTTCCCGTACAACGACGTAACTCCCTGATTAACCACCATAGTACGATAAATCGTTATGAAAACGAACGACCTAGTCACGACTGTTTCCCGAAACCATGGTACCTGTGTCGCAGATCCATCGTTCAACTACGTTTATACAGTCTATGGTTTGAACCGTCGTTCTTCTTTTTCTTCGATCTACTGGCCGACTGGAGCGATCAGCACATAGGCTACTGCCACCTACAGTAATTTGGTTTTATTTTCTCTTTTCTTCGACTCGACTTACACTTTTGAAATGACGTTACGTAGGAGTCGGGTAATAACGAATCAAATCATTCATTTGTTCTGCGATACATTATATACACACATGGAGTTAAAAATGTGCTCTTTTCTGATCCCAATGTCAATAATTTCACAATTTCAGATAAATACTATTTCTTATGTTATATTGATAGGCTACTTAACCACAATTGAAAAAAAGATGGGTTTTGATAAACTGTGATGTACTGTTGTGGACAGTGTTGGGGAGTAACTAGTTACATGTAACAGCGTTACGTAATTTAATTACAAAATTATTGTAACTGTAATTAGTTACAGTTACTACGAAAAAATGAGTAATTAAATTACAGTTACTTATGAAATTTTTAACGATTACAAAGGGGATTACATTTGAATGTTTACACGCATCCACATACAGATTTAACTGATTTATTTCCCAAATTGCACTGACTATTCTGAGACATACGCCCTAATAATTTCCGGGATGCGGAAATACAGTCTGGTTCGTAGAATCTAGTCATAAAAACGGAATACCTAACGCGGACGGAATATGCCACATTTTGGATGACTAAATCAAAAGTAGGTCAGTTCACTTGAATCAAAACATGACATGGACTAGTGTCTGTGAATATTAAGCCACAAAAATGCAATATATGACTTGCACATTCTGCGTGTCTGTGGAAATCAGGCGCGGACTAGACACCGGGAGAACCGGGACAATTCCCGGTGGCCTGGCAGCCGATTTTGCCCCACTATTTAATATCATTATTGTATAATTGCCTGCCGAATGTACTAAAGCGATCATTTGCGAATCCGCCATTTGAGAATTAAATCTCTAATAAGTCGCGCGCTCTCCGCGCCTCCGCCAAACGGTTTGGATCAGACTCAGAGTAATCAATGGGAGAGAGAGAGAGAGAGAGAGAGAGAGAGAGAGAGAGAGAGAGAGAGAGAGAGAGAGAGAGAGAGAGAGAGAGAGAGAGAGAGAGAGAGAGAGAGAGAGAGAGAGAGAGAGAGAGAGAGAGGAATCTCTCTCTCTCCTGAGCAGAACTCCTGTTCAGGGTTTCAGGTCAGTTTCATCTGTAAAGATGCTTTTTTGTCTTTGTTTTTTTATTTATTTAATCAAGCAGCAGCACGTTGCTCATCAGTCATCACTCAAAATACTATATAAAGGACATCATTATTATCTGTTGTAATGTTACAGTAGTAATTTAGCTGAAAAAAATTCAGATTTTTTTATAGGTTTAGGGGGAGCTACGACAGTCAACAACACAACCCTTACGAAAATTAACATTTTAATATTTAACTATAAATCCAGAGAAAATGGTTACTATTGTTTAACTGTGATAACCAAAAATTTAAAATTATTTTACAAATGCATTTATTTAAAAATAAATACAAATCAATTTGCAAAAAAAAAAAAAAAATTAAACAAGGTTATTTTACTTTTATATAGGCTAATAAAATCATGGTTAATTTTTGTAAGGGAAAAACATGACTCGTGTACAGTATTAGGATTTTTCTATAAAGATATTGTAGTATTGTAGAGTATTGTATTGTAAAGTATAGTTTTGTTCAATCTTGAGTATTAAAGTCATGAGAGAGATGGATAACAGGGCAAAATAAAGAGACTGAAGAGAAAAATGGAAGTGAAGGTGCAGCTCAGGAGAGAACTTTTAATTATTTTGCATGTCCCCAAATTAAAGATTTAAAATAGATAAAAATCGTTAGATAAACGATTATAGACGAAATAGATAAAATAAAAAATAGTTTGGTCCATGAATTTGTTTGTATGAATTTGAATTTTTCCAGTCTGAATTTTTTTCCATGGTTTTTATTTCCAAAGACATGGTTTCATTTACTACACATAGGCCTACTGAAGCTCGCAGTGTTTTCAACCCCTGCCGCCTCAATATAGGAGTACACGAGCACATAAACATAATTTCTAGAACTGCTCTGTGTCACTTCATGTGCATTTTACTTATTTTGAGAAAACTATCATCATATACAAAGAGACAGCAGTTTAAAAAAAACACCAATGTTTCAGGAGTTTATTACACAGAATACGTCACATGCTTATTAGATAACTGTATTTAAGTTGATGTATATGCTTTTATTTATTATTCTTTAATTTTCACAAATTTAGAAAAGTAATCAAAAAGTACTCAAAAGTAATTAGTTACATTACTTTAATAAAGTAATTGAAAAAGTTACACTACTATTACATTTTAAATAGGGTAACTTGTAATCTGTAACCTATTACATTTCCAAAGTAACCTTCCCAACACTGGTTGTGGATTACTTATTTTGCTCAATCTTTCCTATTTAATGAAAATGACACGAAAACCCCAAATTTCATAGCTTGAAATTGCAGTTCTTTTCGAGGAGGTTGAAATCACTCAATAAATAAACGATGCTAGCTATGGATATGGACAAAGCCCAGACGAAGTCAGAAATAAGTGGAGGGACTTTGCAAGTGTGACAAAACAGAGGGCTGTGGCACGTAAGAGGGAAGCAAACAAGACTGATGGGGTATCAATTCAGTTCCTCCTGTCCCTACAGAGGAAGAGACAGTTTTGGTCATCCTGGGGCCTGTTGCAATGGTCATCAACCAGGCCTTTGCCTTCAAAGTCCAGGCCTCCAACATCAGGCCCTCTCCATTCTGGCCCTTCAACATCAGGCTTCACATCTTCAGAGGGCAATAAGAAGAAACAACGCTTTAAATTCAGTTGTTAGCTACACTGCATTATTATGCTGTTGGAAATTTATGGAGGTGGTGGGTGATGGCCTGATGGGTGGGTGATGGAAGCACACATGACTCTTTTGTGTGGGCCACTTCTGCAGTTTGCAGGTGGCTGAAGAGGGTGCATGGCTTTGGTGATAGCTGGCTGTTGGAGACAGGTCCTCTTCGCCCATATGTCCTGTCACCTGTGCAGCATCCAGCCCACTGCAGTTTAAACCATTTGTTTAATCTGACATAATTTCTGTTAAATATTTGGTTTCTTTGCCGATATGCATTAAATGAACACTTAACAACATAAAAAACTTTTGCAAACAGTGTATACTGTCTCTCTTTCTCTCTTTCTCCCTCTCTCTCTCTCTCTATATATATATATACATTCACACACAAACACATTTGTAGAGAGTATTCTATATTCTAATTCTGTAAAAACAACAAAATCACTCACTTATTTATACATTTGTTTTACTTTATTTAGGTACATTCATTTAAAATTAAAAATTAATTTACTATAAAAATAGCTACTGTAATTTGAGTGTTAACATTTTATATAAGGGAAAAACACACTGTTTTACCAATATTGTTATATGAGACGTGTATTTTGGAATGTTTTTACCAAGATAACTCACTTGACAAACTCACCGTTTCTTCGCACGAACGAAACAATGACTGCATTCTAATCGGCAAGATTAATGCTTTCAGAGAGCACTTCTAAGGGAGAATAATCGCGAGGCCACGCTGCTATATAGTTTCAAACTGAATTTGTAATAATAATAAAAAAGGCGAATTATGTAATAAACTTAAACCACAACTTTAAGTCTTTTAAATCACTCAAAGTGGATGGTGAAATCGTCTAAAGGAATTAGGGCATAGGGTCGATAACTGTGAATAGAACATAGCCCAGGTGCGGCGCAATCAGTGACGTCACAGCAAACTAACGACGAACTATGCCTCTAACCACAGGTGAAGAGCTGTCGTTCCAACGACACAAGTTTGCGATGCAGTTTGCGAATGTTCGTTTGAACTTTGGTTTCGGGAAACACCAATTCGTTGAACTACGTTGGTAACAACGGAACTTGCGACGATAGATGGCTAACGATGCTTTTGGGAAACGCACCGTTTTTTTTTCGTTTTTTTTGGAATGATGACAAGTCGGAATAAAATAGCAGTAACGAACCTATTTTTAAAATGTAAGGAGAAGAAAGTACTAGCTACAGATAGGCTACTTGCGTGAAAATGTAAGAGTAAAAAGTCGGCTGAAAAATAATTACTCCAATAAAGTATAGATAGGCTACCCAAAATTTCTATTGAGTAAGGTAGTACTTCGTTACTTGACACCTCTGAGGTACACTCATGAGGAGGAGCCCAAAGAGGTCCAAACTAAACACAAAAGTACGAGATCAAAAGAAGAAAATGATACATCGCAGGGAGGAAATGAAGAAAGTAAAAGTTCATAAGATTAAGTAACAGTGTTCGCTGGTTCTGGCCTGCGTTTCCCAAAATCTTCGTAAGCCTAGGAAGTTCATAAAAACGATACGACTGATCTTCATATTACGGCCTGTTTCTCAAAAGCATTGTAACTAGCACTTCAATATCATCGTAGATTGTAGATCAAAGCCTGAAAGGCATCGTAAGAAGACAGATTTATGTGGTCTGCCAATTGTCCTACAGGTAACCACATAAATCTGTCTTCTTACGACTTCTTAACTTGATTCAATTGCAATGTGATTATAATATAGGCTAAGGATTTGAATATAATATGTGATTAATATATATATATAGTATAATAGCCTAGATTATACTATATAGTAGGCTAAATAATATCTGTTATTTACGGGTCCAATACATTACTGGTTTTTGTGCACGTCGGCAAGTCTTTTTTTTTTTTTTAGCTTATCCCTGTTTTTCCCAGCCTTTCAAGCATATTTACTACATTACTTTTTTTGTGATTTAAATTAGATGTGTATTTATACTTATTTTTTCTGCACTTTTCAATCATTTCATTTATAATTTAATATTAAAAAACGATCAATAAAGTGTACAATAAAGCACAATCAAAAGCCTTAATTATAATCACATTGCACTTGAATAAAGGTAAAGGTGTACTCTGCCGATTGTCCTGCTGGTGACCTCATAATCCTGTTTTAGAGATGCACTTGAGAGGATTTTCAAGTACTATTTAAATTACGATGGTTTTGAGATAAGGTCCCCAAGTCTCAGACGATTCGTGTGATCGTTTTTACGATCAACTTAAGCCAACCATGTTTTTGGGAAACGCAGTCAAGAATAGGGGACAACAGGTTGTAAAAACAACAACAGCAACAAAACACTAATGTCCAAAAAACAACAACAACGAAAAGCTGTAGCAAGAACAACACCTGAAGTAACAACAGACCAAAGGATCTGCACATTCCTGCCTGATTTAAGATTAATGGCATTGCTTGATAATAATGCCAGTTTGCCCAAGTGTTAGCTCGCCTTAATAGGATAAGAATAATTTTAATTAAATATAATAATTTGATATAAGAAAGGAATATACTGTGGATTTTGCTTATATTTCATATGTTTAGGCCTACTGTTTAAAACGTGTTAATTGTAGCCACGTGAAGCAAATTGTGCTTACTTTCTGATAGCCTTATTTATTTGTAGAATGAGACATGGTGGGCAATATGCATAATGTTATTTGTTGCTATTTTTGTCAGCTCTAAATTTATAATTATTACTAAATTTAACCTCTAAACTTAACCAGACCATTTGGGTAACTGGTTATTATTAGCCTGTATGTTTTATTTGGGCTAGTGGTAACTAACAGGTCAGATTTGGCTGGCATGAGCCGAAAAGAAAGAGTCAAATGTGATTGGGTGTCGAAGTTCACCCACGCTTTCAGAAGTCAACGCCCAGCTTTAATGTCTCCGACCAGTCACGCTTCGACGAGTCCTCAGTAGGCGGAGCCTCGGCTTCGCGATTTTCATTGGCCCACGGCATCCAATGGCAGTCCAAGCCACACCCTCTTTTTGTTACTATTAAATATATTCGTGTTTATGCAAAATATTCATTAAGGAACCAATCTGATTGGTCTACATTCACTCTTCTCTCTCCAATAGAGAATCAGCATTGTTGTCGTATTGTCATTCGGTCTTAAGACAGAAACTACTCAACAAATCTTCAAATAAAAAAAATAAAAAAAACATTTATTAGATAAATGACATTTTTATGCACAAGTACTTCCTGAAACCATGGTTTTAAAAATTAAAACACAGAATAGTTTATTTTACTAGAAAATTAAATATAGCCTTCTGAAATGTCTTTGACATTTTTTATCAACATTTTTGAATGCTACTTTTCATACTTCTAAACTACAGTACATGTAGTGTTTAGTTGTGGCTTGTCAGACAATTATTAATATTATAGTGGACTCAATTTCATAATATTGCACTTTCTTTATTAAAAAAAACTGCAAAATATTTTGTTATATATATATATATATATATATATATATATATATATATATATATATATATATATATATATAGGCCTATGCCTAGTGTAACAGAACGCAGTCATTTATTTTTTGACAACAGGTTGTAAAGCAAAACAAAAATACAAAAACTGACAAAAGACAAGTTTAGATAATAAAGCTTTGACATATGACCATTTAAATGAGAGGCTATGCTGAAAGGAAACATAACTGTACCTCCTCTAAACAGAACAGCAATATTTGCAGAGGTTTAATAGAATTGCAATTGCTTTAAAGCTGATTTGGAAATAGACAGGTATTTGTGCATTGGCTGATATTTGGTTCAGAGCCCAGTGAGCAAATATGCCTTTTTATATCATTTAAAAAACACACACACACAAATGACCTAATTTACTCTTTGACAAACAAATATAAATACACCAGCACTAAACATGACGTTAACTACCCAGTGCACTACTTTAATAATTAATTGCATTAAAACTCATTAAAAATAAAAAACGAAATTCCCTTGCAATAATTTACAGATTCCTTCAGAGGTCATGGAGAAATGTTATTTTAGAATCGACCACTTGATCTGCTCCTTTGCTGATTGTAACACCTGAAAAATAAAACAAGGTGGATTAGTCAGATCAACCCAAAAAACTGTAACACAATGGCAACACATATGCAGTTCAATATGAAATAATTTGAGTTGTTAATCAGTTAATATAATCTATATTGTGAGTATTAATATTATTTAATACTGAAGCAAGGCAATATAGGTGCAAAACACTATTTTAAAACATTAGATCGATCGATCGATCGATCGATCGATAGATAGATGGATGGATAGATAATATGCAAGCAATTAAAATCATTATAATTTGATAATGCCAGATGCCATAAGGAGGTGTACGCAACAGAAATATGTTCTAAGAACGTTTTGCATCTGTTTCCATTAAGTTATGAAATCACTAATTTTGAATGTTCTTCAAAAACAAAATATAAAATATAAAAAATGTGTAAAATATATTTTATTAAAAAAAAATAAAATGTAATATATGAAATAAAATATAACAAATAAATAAATCCTGCTTATGGGAACAGTAAAGGGACATTCAATTCTATCATTTTG
Organism: Carassius carassius; assembly: GCF_963082965.1. Taxonomy (NCBI): domain Eukaryota; kingdom Metazoa; phylum Chordata; class Actinopteri; order Cypriniformes; family Cyprinidae; genus Carassius; species Carassius carassius. The sequence goes on along the minus strand of NC_081755.1, from coordinate 23,959,185 downwards.
CAAACATTAAGGGAATGTTACTTTTGAATGTTCTCTAAAACAAGACCATGATTGGAGTCTAAATAATGTTTTGTGCTAACGTTTTGAGAACATTATTAAAGACCAGATAACATAAGGTTACTGGGGAAACATTTGTTCATCGGTTTGAGAGAATCTTGCCAGAACGTTCTGAGTTTCCTGATAGCGGGGATATTATTATAGTAATAAAAAACTCCCCAGCCACACATTAACATGTTCATATTATGGCCACAAGGGGGCATCTGAAGACCACAACATTACAATCCGAGCTTCTTAACAATTGCTTCCATCTACTGTGATGCCTTTTTTATAATTAAACTTCCCTTTAGATTAGTTTCAGTCCATTATCTATGATATTACACCTCTGTTGTCACTCAGATATTATGTTTCAAAGATTTAAACTAAAGGCTGAATAACATTTTTACAATATCTTCAATGCACATGCCTGCTTGTTTCAGCATGCATATATATGTGTGTGTTCATGCACTTACATTAGAGGTGAGAGCCAGTTTTTCAGTGATGTGCTGTCAAGGTTAGAGTTAGTGGTTAGAGCGAGACTAAAATCAGTCCAGGCGTTAATGACAGAAGACAGAAAGCAAACCAGTTCAGACCTCTTAACAAGTTTTGAACTGTAAAAGTGTTTTATGACAAAGATGTTAAAAGAAGGGAAATGCCTTATTACAGTGTCTGTGTGTTTGCGATTTTCTATGTAAGTTCATTATGTGTTCAGTACCTGTGCCACACTCTGTTCTGATAATGGGCTGTCATCTGCCTGTAAAAAAGGCAAAAATAAAAACAATTACAATTAAAATAATAACTAACCAACATAAACTACAACCAACCAAGCCAGACATGCAATTTGCAATTTGTTTGAAACTGTTACTGTATGCCAAAGTGAAGGTTAAAGGTCACCAACACAGCGTAACTCCACTGCTACTAATGTTAAACATCACTAATGACCAAAACAGTGTCCCAAAGCTGTAGCAAGAACACACAGAGGATATTTAAAGTAATAACAGACCAAAGGATCTGCACATTTCTGCCTGATTTGAGATTAATGGCATTGCTTGATAATAATGGTCGCATTTTCTGTTGTCAATTAAGCAAATGTTTAGTAAATATTATGCATGTATTCTTTTATTATGTATATATTGGACTTATTTTAGCCATCAGTTGCTGTAGAGATATTATATAAAAGTCCATACTGGTTGATCACTACACTAGAACAAGAAAATCATTAAATCTGAGTCTAAAAAACATCTAGAAGAAGATCACAGAATAAAGTTATGCCCCAGTTGCTAAAATGTATTCAAATGTTACTTCTAATATAAAGTAATACATCAAATTCTATTAACATTTTGTTTATCCATATTGGTCAACCATTATAAAAGGTGCAGAACCATCCCTAAAGGTGAGTCTAAATAAACAAACAAGTAATTAAGTACAGTCTATTCACTTATAATACAAATACAAAAAAAAAATACAATAAATAAAATAAAATGAAAAATAAAATTTGTCTGAGGTTTGCATTTTTGTTATAATGTTTTAATGTTATTTATGATGCCATGTAAAATAAATATGAATAATGAATATGAAAATGATAAAAATAAATAATTACAATCATTTATTTCATGGGTGAAACTTGTGGAGGAACATATTCCCACAGATGACATCCCAGCAATGTCCATTTGTACTGGATTCACATATAATACATTGCAATTTAAAAATATAATAATTAATTAAAAACAACAACAACAAAAACTTAAATCTATTAGCATTTTTAATAACTAAAAACAAAAAAAGTTTAAAAAATGCATCCACTTTACTGGAGCAGGACCAGTCTGAAAATCATCTAAAAGATGACAAAATAAAAGGTTCTCCAGCTGCTACAATGTATAAGTGGATAATACATTTCCATTTTTACTGCTAAAAAAGAAGAATACATATACTAAAAGTATATATTGACAATATACATTTGCCTGTGATTAGATTTTTAGATAGAATTTAAAGATTCATTTAATAGTACTATTTATTTGTATTCTATTTTGTAATGCATTTACATTTTATTTGAATTTAAACATTTATTTTAAGGGTGGATTTTAGTAGGAGAACACCCCCCCCCCCCCCCCCCCTTTGCACAGGAATACAAAATAAAACTCATAGCAGCATAAATCAGAAGCATGGACTGAGGTCAGCTGCGTTGAAATCATGACGGTCTTTGATTGAGAGAGTTTATGCGAGCGTAACTCAAAGATGTGACTCAGTGTCTCCCACTCCGCAGCGAAAGGTTTATGGTCAGATGTCAGCGAGACGCTTTTTTAATATTGATCGCCCGCCTGGGTTACAGCTGTTCCTCTTGTGAGTCTCACTCACACTTGTGCATGCCATGCAGTTACCTGTCCACTCTCTCACCCTCGTCCCTCTCTCTCTCCTGTCTCTATCCAGCTCTAAATCAAAGGGAGAGAGAGGGAAGGGAGGGAAGGAGAGCTACAGTAGCTGCCGCCTCTCTCCTTGGCCCTCCATGTTACCAGTGATGTAATCAAAAAGGACGAAGCCATATGCTTGCTCCGACAAACACTGACAGGGCAAGAGAGGGGGCATTTAGTCTGTGTGTGTATGCAAGTGAAAGGGACACATTAGTTATAGAATAACAGAACGGAATCTTCTGTTTAGCCCTCTTTTCCACATACACATTTAAAATAAAAACCAAACAAGGGCAACTTCCTGTCAAGCTGAAATGATTTGCCGAGGTAGTTATAAAGACAGGAAGCAGTGATTCTGGGTAAAAAAAGCAAGCTAGAAACTAGAAACTGCTGACTTGCAGTACTTTTGTCACATCTAACAAATGTCTGGTGTATAATAACAAGCTGTCAGAGCAGAACCCCTGAATACAAGAAACAAACACTGTCAGTTCATTACACAATGATATGTGCTCTTCTATACAGTTTCTTACCCTGTAGTTGACCTTTTCAATGACCTGCTGGGGGTCACTCTCCAGAATCACCCTGCAAGCATGTCAATGGGCAACACATGAATGTAGAAAAACGTTCATTTTACGACACAAAATTGTCAGCGTTGACATTTTTTATATGTCATATGTCATATGAAAGCAACCCTCATGATAATTATGAATTCAGTCAGTCTAGTTATTGAGTATATACAATTTCAACTAAAATTTTAAAGGGATAGTTAACCCCAGAGGCGAGAATATTTTTGTGCGTAAAGAAAACAAAAATTGCGTGTCAGTCACGACAGGACCACGCATGCTGACGTAGAACCCGGATGCACTGCACCTGGTTTACAAGCAGAAGAATGCACATGCATGTGTCGTGGCACTGTCATGTCTGACACAGAGAAGAAATTGTTTAAGAAATGTGTTATTTTTGTTTTCATTGAGTACAGAAAGTATTCTCATAGCTTCATAAAATTAGGGCTGAACCACTGATGTCACATGGACCATTTTAACAATTTCCTAACTACCTTTCTGGGTCTTGAACATGTCAGTTGTGTTGCTGTCTTATGAGTCAGGTCAGAAAGCTCTCAGATTTCATCAAAAATATCTTAATTCATGTTCTGAAGATGAACGAAGGTCTTATGAGGTTGGAACGAAATGAGGGTGAGTAATTAATGACAGAATTTTCATTTTTGGGTGAACTAACCCTTTAAGCATGGTTTTCCACATTGACAGTAATAAGAAGTGTTTCCTGAGCCCCAAATCAGCATATCAGAATGATTTCTGAACGATCATGTGATATTGAAGATGAAGTAAATTTAAATTCAACTCAACTGTGCAGGTTCTAAAAGAGAACACTGTTACTCACCCTCCATCGATGATTTCATCCACCACTAGGAACACTCCATCCAAATTATCCAGCAGAGTCCTTTTCTCCACATTCTTCCTGTTGGAGAAGAACCAGACATCTGAGCACACAAGTGTTCTTCTGTAACATCCCGCGCTGCACTTCACCAGTTTCTGTGGTTACCACCCAGAGGCTTGATGCCAAGAATTCTGGGAATTCTGACATGGTTAAGCCTATAGGCAGCTAGAACTGCATACAGTGTCAAAACTAAACTGTTCTGAAAAATCGAAACATACAATGTTGTCCGAATATCACTAGGCCTCAGATTTCATATATAACCTTTCAAAAGTTTAGGCCTGGTAAGATTTTTTAAAGTTTTTTTGATAGAAGTTTTTTATGATTACGAAGGCTGCATTTATTTGATCAAATATTATAACTATTATTAAAAAAAATTAAAAATAAAAACTTTAGTTTTTTTCTGTGATGCAAAGTTGAATTCTCAGCATCTTTACTCCAGTCGTCATGATCCATCACAAATCATTCTAAAATAATGATTATCGGCTCAAGACGCATTTCTTCTCATTATAAATGTTGTGCTGCTTAATATTTTTGTGGAATGACTGATATATTTTATTCAGACAGTCTTTGATGAAGACAGAACTGCATTTACAAAAGAACTGCATTAATTTAAAAACAGAAATCTACAGTCTTTCCTGTCTCTTTTGATCAATTTAATGCATCCTTGTAGATTAAAATGTATTTGTTTCCTTCAAAAAAAAAAAAAAAAAACATCCAACTGAACCCAAACTTTTGAACAGTGATGGTATATCAGAGCATGAACTCACCTCAACATCTGACTGAGAGACTCAAACAAGCAGTTCAGCACTGCCATCAGCATGAGCTGAGATCAGACAAATACAGGAAAAGAGAAAGACACATGAAAAAGGAAACACAGCTGACTTTTTGTTAGATGTGCATCCTCTTTCACAAACAAAACTGCACAGATATCAAATAGTGTCCAAAACTGACCCGCTCTCCATAATGGTCAGAAACAAGTGACCAGATTGGAGTATGGACAACACTTCAGCCAATCACAGGCCAGCTCATCTGCATACAGGACTTACCTCATTCTCCTGAGGGCTGCCAACTACATAGAAGAACAAGTCAATGCTGCTCTTGTAGACTATCGTCATTCCCTCTAAGAAGGCTATTTCATCTGTGCAAACACAAGACATAAAATCCACAAGATTGACCATTTATTCATAAAAAATATGTATGTTCAGTTACCTGTTAGAGATATAGAACAAACATTTACCAATCTAAATAAACTTTTGGATACAATTTATATATATAACAATAAAAAAATCTCAACATTTTAAGAGATATTTTGATAATGATAATAAAACAATATTTTGCTGAGTGTGTTTTTGTGCTGGTTTAGGGCTGTTATGGATAAATAAATATGATTCTCAAACTGCTACTGGGTGGCGCTAAGTGCCCTTCTTAATGAGCGATTCATGAAATCGTTGACTAAACTGATTAGTTCACAAACAGATTCATTCAGGAAAGAAACACCACAGTTTTTCTCTAAGACGCACAATTGTTCTGCTGCAGATTCCCTTAAAAAAAAAAACTTCCATTGTCCAAATATAAAAAAAGACAATATTCTGTCTAAAATGTAACTCTCTCAATAACGTCTTGTTTGTTTAACTGTTTTTATTTGCAGTTACACACACACACACACTGATATTCAGGGAAATGCATTGCACACTGTTAAAAAAATTATAATATTGTCATATCATTATGTTAGTTCACAGACAATAATTATTGGACACCCCTACTTTTAGGCAAGTTTTTGTCAAGCCAACATCAAATTTATTTTCATCAGATTCAACCTTTCTGGTTTATTTTGTTACTCGGTGATCAACATCATAGACAGAGTATGACCACAGAAACTACAACGACTGAAAGCAACAGACAGCACACAAAAAATATCACATATTTTTGCAATGCCAATTGAAGATCAGTTTCGTTTGTACTAGGAAAACTGATCCCAGGTCAGTGTTTTACTTTGAGACGCTGTGGGGTGTGTCTGATTACTGAAAGTTTCATGTGAAGTTTAACAACTGCAGGTCAAAAGAGCTTTTTCTGGCCCTTTTGACCTAAATCTCAGTATGTCTGAATATCTGGTTGAAGAATAACAGTAAACTCTTTTTAAACTCTTCTCTAAATTTAAACAGACAGGACAGTTTCACATTTCTCCGGGTTCACCTTTAAGAGACAAATACAGGTGTGTATTTTGACCATGTTAAACAGTTAACACCTAAACAGGTGAAAGGATCAGGGTGGTTTTGTTGTCCCGGTGTCATACTCCTTCACCCCACAGGGCAAGTGACAGAAACATTTATGAACTCTAGAACAGGTTCTCCACCCAGTTTTCCAGTAATCTGACCTGAAAACCCCAGAGGAAGCTTGCAAATGCAAGTTCCAATGACCAAGGACCACTGTAAACTAGTTACTTGATCAGGGACTGATCTGGGACACTTATTATTTTACTTTGAGAGTGGTTGTGGTCCTAATCGGCACAATCAAATCTCTAAACTTCCTTGAATTTACTATGAAACATTGATCTGAAGAGCTTGACTTGGAACATGAAGCAGCCAATCAGGTCTACTCACTACAAGCAGTACATTTGGCAGCATATTGATTAGTAAAAAGCAACGTACATTAAGAATTACTAAAAAATAATGAACTTACTGTCAGCTTTATGTGTTTTGTTGAAGACATTATTTTCAAAATTCTTCTGCTCTTTCATCGAGGGATAGAGTTCTGGATCATAGTACTGAAATAGCACAGGGATCATTTGTTATAGTACATGACTATGTAGGCCTATACATAATGCTTAACTCATATTTCCACTTTTTCATGTCTGCACATGTTTGGTTTTTTTCTTCATAAAATGACTACGTAAAAGAGGAGATCCTTCAAAGTTAATTTCCAGCACTGTTCTAAAAAACATGCTTGCAATTTCCTTAAAAAAAAAAAAAACATTTTCCCCGAAATAAATGTCTTTTTTTGAAAATTCCAGATTGTCTGGTGAAAGTGCGCTTAATTAGTGATGAAGCTAAACCCTGCCAGAATTCAGATTTCTATAGAAGCAAGATTTTGCACCTGAATCGATATAAAGTGCTGATTATAAAGCAGCATAAATCTTCATTTAATATTTGTTGATAGTTCATATATTATTGAATGGCTAATGTGCCAATGGTTTAACAATTGCATTGTTTTTTAAAATAACCCAAATGTCTAAAGTGCAAGAATATCTTCATCTTTGATGACAAGAATGAATATTTTAGAAGGGTACATGGGGTCTATTCACCTTTGAAAGAAGTCTGTTTCCATCGTTGTCTAAGATGAAAACAGCCTTCACAGTGTAGAGCGAGGGTTCCTGGTAAAAAATAGATCAACGTTATTTTCAAACATTCAACATTACTTTTTTTTTTTTCATATCTCATATGTCATAAATAGCCTACACCCTTGAAATGATACAGTTACATGATACAGACAGGAAAATACTATAAAAAGAGAAAGTTGTTGGCTCCCAAATGACTGGGTCCGTCCGGGCCAAAGTTCTGTCATGCACTGACTACCACTGATTCAAAGTCTGAGTGTATCACAGAACTTGAGCCAGGCGAACAGAAGGAGAAACCTATCATCTGATCATCTTTTCAGACCATCTGGTTGGGATACAAGAGAGTTCTGTCTCGATGTGGACCTTCAGGGCCCAACAATTAATCTCTGTTATCTACTTCTCGGTAACACTTGCACTGCAAATCCATCTATTAAAAGTGTTACCAATGACCCTCTCACTCGTATAAACTGTTATATATAACAATAAAACATGCAGCATATCTTCACCCAAGGTTACTTCCATGAAAGGGCTCCTTTTGTATACCTTAAGATTATGTGTAAACAGTGCAGATCCTTGTATTTTTTTTACAAGGATAGTAATGAATTAATTTTTTGTAAAACTGTCTACACGGTTAGTTAGCATCACCTTTTTAAACACAAAATTAAAAAAATATATTCCAATATAGGCTATTCAGTGTTTCAGATGACACAGTGCATTGTATTAAAATGTAAAAAGCTAAATTTGTATATGTATAGGCTTTATATATATATATATATATATATATATATATATATATATATATATATGTGTGTGTGTGTGTGTGTGTGTGTGTGTGTGTGTGTGTGTGTGTAGAAAGTCATTCTTCGTCATACATAGGGTTTACAATCTTAAAGAATAAAAAAAGCTATAAAAATCACTTATTTCAGTGTAACGCCACAATTATTATTAGAATTATTATTTTTACAGCTACTGTATTAATCATTTGCAATTAGTACTGATGTTTCCATATAGGTCAACTCATAAGAGTATTAAAATGTCCATGGCAAGCAATATCCCTGATCTCCTCCAAGTGTCCACCTGTGGAATCAATCACGCGCTCCGCTTCTGCAGAGACGCGTCGAGGACGTGGCATCCACGTCCCACTTTGAAAACCTACATCTCCCACGAGAAGACGGAAAAAAAACTTTCAGGACAAACTGACCCAAGTGGAAAATGAATATAAACAAACCCGTAGTGCACGAGAAGCGAGAACACATTACAAAGGCACTACAATATATGATCAGTTCATAATCGAAAAAATAAAAAGAATGTTATGGCTTGCTCCCATACATTTTCATTCGCTCGCAAAGAGAAACCGGATTTGTTTCTGGCAACAACAATTTCCTTTTGGCAATGATAAAAACATGCACGAGCGTTGATAATTCCAGACACGTCATATTTCCAGTAGTTCACAATTGTATAGCTTCTTAAAATACTGTTTCAACTTAGCACGCGAAGGCTTAGAATAATAGGCTATAAAGAGTAAACAGCTGCAGTCGAAAACATATTTTTCTATTGAGTCAAAGACACAAACTGCGTACAAGCTACCAAAGCCGAGTCGATCTACTATTTCAACGTTTATAATGAGTGAAGGAATAAAAAACAGCGATTAAATGGCACACATAGCCTACCAAAGCCGCGGAGTCCATGGTGGTAGCGCAGTGTTGACGTGGACAGCTTTGAGCTGTCATTACAGTAGCGCTCCTAAAACCCTCTGACTCACAGGGGGCGTGTCTGCAACTACAGCCCACGAGCCGCCATGTTGGCTCAAACCCACCATAGCGTTCTGCTTCAGCAGCGCTACGGTACAGGAGCCACAATGGCGGCTTCCACTGCACGCTCTGCTGTTCGCTTGAATGTGTATTGGGAAGTCTTGAGAATTACATTTTGGGCGTCATTTTGTTTGCTCTAATAAGTAACTCGTTCCACAAGTAAGTTTCATTACGCAATGATATGCAATGAATAGATAATGAACGGCTGCTGTAAGCAAATAAATTATGTAACGTCACCGCTTACCAGCGCGACAGGGGGCAGCAAAGCTGAAAAGTTTCAGGGATCAGGGGCGAAGCTTGCTTACACACAGCTTACTGTAAATACACTCATTAAAATGTCACATAATAGTAATAATAGGATAATAATAATAAGAAGAATCTGTAAATAATTTCCTCCTTAAATAAATAGTTAACCCAAATTACAAAAATAAATAAAATAATTTACTCACCCTTAAGTTGTTCCAAACCTGCATGAGTTTCTTTTAAAGAATGTTGATAATCAAACAGTTAAAGGTAGCCAATGACTTCCACAGTAAGAAAAAACTGTGAATGGCTACCATTAAAGGGATAGTTCACCCAAAATGAAAATTCTGTCATTAATTACTCACCCTCATGTCGTTCAAACCCATAAGACCTTCGTTCATCTTCGGATCACAAATTAAGAAATTATTTTGAAATCTGAGAGCTTTCTGACCCTCCATAGACAACAATGCAACTACCATGTTCAAGGTCCAGAAAAGTAGTAAGGACATCGTTAAAATAGTCCATGTGACATCAGTGCTTCAACCCTAATGTTAAGAAGTTACAAGAATACTTTTTGTGTGCTAAAAGCACAAATAAGCCTAGCTTTATTCAACAATCTCTTCTCTTTTGTGTCAACACATGTTTACAAGAGTTAATTTTTTTTTCTTAGTTTTGTGGTCCAGAGATGGTCTTGTTGGTTTGGTACAACCAGTGTTGGGGAGTAACTAGTTACATGTAACGGCGTTACGTAATTTAATTACACAATTATTGTAACTGTAATTAGTTACAGTTACTACGAAAAAATGAGTAATTAAATTACAGTTACTTATGAAATTTTTAACGATTACAAAGGGGATTACATTTGAATATTTACACATATCCACATACAGATTTAACTGATTTCTTTCCCAAATTGCACTGACTATTCTGAGACATACGCCCTAATAATTTCCGGGATGCGGAAATACAGTCTGGTTCGTAGAATCCAGTCATAAAAACGGAATGCCTAACGCGGACGGAATATGCCACATTTTGGATGACTAAATCAAAAGTAGGTCAGTACACTTGAATCAAAACATGACATGGACTAGTGTCTGTGAATATTAAGCCCCAAAAATGCCATATATGACTTCCACATTCTGCGTGTCTGTGGAAATCAGGCGCGGACTGGACACCGGGAGAACCGGGAAAATTAATATCATTATTGTATAATTGCCTGCCGAATGTACTAAAGCGATAATTTGCGAATCCGCCATTTGATAATTAAATCTCTAATAAATCATGAATTGTTAGTCATGACTCGCGCGCTCTCCGCGCCTCCGCCAAACGGTTTGGATCAGACTCAGAGTAATCAATGCGAGAGAGAGAGAGAGAGAGAGGGAGAGAGAGAAAGAAAGAATAGAGTGGACAGCTGGAGCAGAGAAGCAGAACTACTGTTCAGGGTTTCAGGTCAGTTTCATCTGTAAAGATGCTTTTTTGTCTTTGTTTTTTTATTTATTTAATCAAGCAGCAGCACGTTGCTCATCAGTCATTACTCAAAATACTATATAAAGGACATCATTATTATCTGTTGTAATGATACAGTAGTAATTTAGCTGAAAAAAATTCAGATTTTTTTTATAGGTTTAGGGGGAGCTACGACAGACAACAACACAACCCTTACGAAAATTAACGTTTTAATATTTAACTATAAATCCAGAGAAAATGGTTACTATTGTTTAACTGTGATAACCAAAAATGTAAAATTATTTTACAAATGTATTTATTTAAAAATAAATACAAATCCATTTGCAAAAAAAAAAAAAAAAATGACTCAAGGTTATTTTACTTTTATATAGGCTAATAAAAGCATGGTTAATTTTTGTAAGGGACAAATATGGATTATATATAGGATTTTTCTATAAAGATATTGTAGTATAGTTTTGTTCAATCTTGAGTATTAAAGTCATGAGAGAGATGCATAACAGGGCAAAATAAAGAAACTGAAGAGAAAAATGGAAGTGAAGGTGCAGTTCAGGAGAGAACTTTTAATTATTTTGCATGTCCCCAAATTAAAGATTTAAAATAAATAAAAAATAGTTTTGTCCATGAATTTGTTTGTATGAGTTTGAATTTCAGTCTGAATTTTTTTCCCAGTCCGCCCCTCCTGTAAATTAATGGCAAAGACATGGTTTCATTTTCTACACATAGGCCTGCTGAAGCTCGCAGTGTTTTCAACCTCTGCCGCCTCAATATAGGAGCACGAGCACATAAACATAATTTCTAGAACTGCTCTGTGTCACTTCATGTGCATTTTACTTATTTTGAGAAAACTATCATCATATACAAAGAGACAGCAGTTTAAAAGAAACACCAATGTTTAGGATTTTATTACACAGAATACGTCACATGCTTATTAGATAACTGTATTTAAGTTGATGTATATGCTTTTATTTATTATTCTTTAATTTTCACAAATTTACAAAAGTAATCAAAAAGTACTCAAAAGTAATTAGTTACATTACTTTAATAAAGTAATTGAAAAAGTTACACTACTATTACATTTTAAACAGGGTAACTTGTAATCTGTAACCTATTACATTTCCAAAGTAACCTTCCCAACACTGGGTACAACATGTATGCAATTTCAGAAATTTTATTTTTGGGTCAACTGTCCCTTTAAATATTACCGCAGATTACGTCATTTACCATCGTCCAATATATGTAGCCCAGATGCACATGTGTACATACCAAAATAGTTCAAAGTAGGTTTCATTTTATTCTTGTCAGTTATTCCGTGGCACTAGTTTCATGGTCCAAAGATAAACATGAAAGCTCTAGAAAACACATCTGATGTGTTACAATCTCTTCCAACCAAGGACTCCAGCAGAAAGAAAACAGAAAGTCTCATCACGTGACGACCCGTGGGGAGGAGACCAATACTTTCCACCGCTTACTTCTGCCGTATAAAAACACTCCGCACTGTTATAGAGCATGTGAAGTGGTGTGATTCAGGATCAGATCACTCAAGAGGAGTATCCCGCTCTCACAAAACCTGTCATCCGCAAACAAGGTAATGTTTCATTAGCCACAGAATTTATAATATAAACATCAGCTATTGTCAACATAGATATGCGAGCTGTTATGAATCTAATAGCTATATACTGTTCAGTTTAAAATATTAATCCCTTTAAAATGTTCAAGGCAGCCGAAGTTGTATTTTATCAGTGTAACGATGTTTGTGCCGTGCTTTAGCCTAACTGTAAATGTGTGTTTCATCGCTATTGATCCTGCTTGTCACACGTAGGCAATGATTTATGAAAGGGGGAAAACAAGCATGTTTTGCAGTATTTTATTACTTAAAATGTGTAACATCTTATTATTCTTTTTATTTATTATTATTATTTTTTTAGAATGAACCCCAACTCTAACACTGTAGTGTTTATTTCATGAGAAAGGTTTTGGTTCAGTCTTGGGGTGACTTAGTCGCCTGTTGCCCGGTTATGAGGAAAGAAAGTGTGTCAGTGGGAGTGTCACGCGTTGATGATTGCTGTTTATGATCTTGAGTGTTGTGCTCAAGATAACAGAACATTCGAGAAGTTGCGCGTGTCCACCCTACAATTGTTCATCTAGGATATGTTTGACATTTTGACAGCTGGGTCACAGCTGGAACGCTGTATTGACCAATCAGAAGCCAGCGACTCAACAATGCGTTTAATACGTAGTATAATTATATTGTAAACAAGTTAACAATGCTACTAGTCAATAGCCTTTATAACTAAAATATGGTTTCCATTTACAATAAACAATTTTAAGTGTTTTATATCTCATATATATATATATATATATATATATATATATATATATATATATATATATATATATATATATCACACACACACATATATATATATATATATACATATACATTTTTTTTTTAATAAAAGCATTATAGGCTAAGCTACATAAACTGAGAATGTGTGAAACTAACATTCTTATATCATTTTTCAATTCTGTTTCAGGATTTTGTGTGAAATTTTTATTTTTTTTCTATGAACTAAAAAACAAAAAACTTGAAGTTTTTCTTCATGGAGAAAGTTTTGAAATTCTAAAGCTGGATACACAGACACAGACACGCTCATATTCAATTTGAGACTGACTTGGCTCATTCTTTGCTCTTGGCACTGGTTTGGGCCATGCCGGACCTGAAGAAGTACCTCACAGAGGGCCTGATCCAAGTAGCTATTCTTCTCAGTCTGGCTGGGAAGCGTGTGGACGTGGATCCCTACCTGCCCCCTTTTAGCGAAATCATTCTGGGCCCAAATTCAGCTCTAACTCGGACTCAATTCCACAATCTTGGAAACATCCTGGATGGATATAACCTGCACCCAAAAAGTGCAGATCTGGATGGGTTCTTCACAGCTCGCAGGCTTCTGAATTGGGTTCGCTCCCTAGACCGCCTGCAGGTGCCGGCGGCGGAGCTGGAAGCCTGGTTGGTCCACAGGGAGCCTGACGATGGAGTCTCCATTCCAGCTCAAGTGGGTCTCCTTGAGGAAGGTGGAGGACTTGAAGATGTGGAGGAACCCTCAGAGCTGAGCATGAGGTTGGGAAGTGGAGGGGAACTGGGTTATGACATAGATGAGGATCAAACCCTTAGAGATTTGGGGCACATGCCAAGAAGCCTTGACCATCCAGAAGATGATGAACCCATTAAAGAGGTAAGCTGTGAAGCCAGTGAAAACTTCAAAAATGTTCACCTATTTCTGTCAATTACCTGTTTTCTGGTTTGTTACATAAAAGTTCAAGTAAATAGTCGAGGAAGGAAAGTTGGTGCTATCACCCTCCATGCAAGGATATTTGACTGTCACTGTAGTTTTTCTTTTTAAAGCTTTTAAAAAACTATAACAAGAATAAAATAAAATATAATTGTTTGGAGAATATATATATTTATATACACTGCCTCTCCAATGTTTGGGGTCAGTAAGACTTATTTGAAAGAAATTAATAATTTTATTGAGCAAGGCACATTAAATTGATTTGATTTTCAAATAAATGCTGTTCTTTTGAGCTTTCTATCATCAAAAAAATGACTAATTCAGCTTTGCCATCATGGGAATGACTTGCATTTGAAAATATAATCAAATAGACAACTTTTTTTAATTGTAAAAATATTTCACAATTGCTGTTTTTAGTATTTTGAATGGCAGTGTAAAAATATTTGTACATTTATTTGTGCACCACAATTCTTAACTCCAATAGCAATGCAATGCATTTGTTTTTCACAGAGTGAACAAATGTGCTTGAACAGGTATAATAATAATAATTAAAATTATTTTAATAATTACAATTATTAAATTAAAAAAAAAAATTGTTACATCTGACTTTTGACTATTGATCTTTGAACTATATTTCCTTATGGCACATAATTTCTAGTTAAGTTGTACCCTACAAAATAAGTAAATGTTTTCACATATGAATCTTATTATTACAGTATACATAACATACTTATCAGTGAGTTGCAAAATTACCTGGAATTAAGTTAATGCACATACAAAATTACTTTAAAGAAGACTACACACTATACATCATGATATGCATTCATTCAAATATTGTTAAAACATAAGTAACTTAACAATATCAAACTCATTTCACTAATAGTAATTCTGTAAACATACACCCAGACAGAACTGTCTGTATACCAGACATGTCTGGTCTGGATACGCAAATGGTTTGTTATTTAGTAGGACAAACGCATGTGTCCCTGTCTTTGTCCTGAGGCACAGCTGAGTGTTAAGTAACTTCAAGCATCTGATCCTCCAGCTTGGCTGGAGTTCATCTCCATGCGTTACTTAACTGTTGCATGTTGTTTCTGTTCTACTGACCACGAGAGGTTCTTGAGACCCAGATTATTCTGGGTAATGGGGGTAACACATGATGGCTGGCCTGTATACTAGCATGTTATATAAGTTTCTATATTGTAAACACAACTGGAGCTAATGATTTTCAGACTCAAGAATAAGTAGAAACACTCCAAAATAAAATCAAAAGCATATAAAACACTTCAGTGACAAAGTGAATAGTTCACCCAAAATTGAAAATTTGCTAAAAAATGTACTC
This sequence comes from Carassius carassius, assembly GCF_963082965.1. NCBI lineage: Eukaryota > Metazoa > Chordata > Actinopteri > Cypriniformes > Cyprinidae > Carassius > Carassius carassius. Next base: position 23,943,805 of record NC_081755.1, on the reverse strand, counting down.
ACCCTCAGGCCATCCAAGCTGTGGATGAGTTTGTTTCTTCATCAGAAATGATTTGGGGAAATTGAGCATTGCATCACTTGCTCACTAGTGGATCCTCTGCAGTGAACGGGTGCCGTCAGAATGAGAGTCCAAACAGCTGATACAAAACATCACAATAATTCACACCACTCCAGTCCTTCAGTTAACATCATGTGAAATGAAAAGCTGCGAGTTTATAAGAAACAAATACATTATTAGGTGTTTTAACTGTAAACCACTGCTTCCGGCTAAAATACCAGTCAATAATCCACAATAATGTTTCCTCCAGTGGAAAAAGTACATCCTCTGTTGTCCTCTCAACTGCCATATTTGTTTAGAACTGTTTGGAGTTGTTTGTAAATGGTGCTTGATTTGTGCCTATTTCTCTCTTGTTTCAGACGATATGTGACCCTGGACCACAAAACCAAGCTCCAAAGCTTTCCTTTGATGTATTGTTTGTTAGGATAGGACAAATTTGGCCGAGATACAACTATTTGAAAATCTGGAATCTGGGGGTGTAAAAAAAATCCAAATACTGAGAGAATCACCTTTAAAGTTGTCCAAATGAAGTCCTTAGCTACGCATATTTCTAATCAAAAATTAGGTTTTGATATGTTTACAGTTGGAAATGTACAAAATATCTTCATGAAACATGATCTTTACTTAATATCCTAATGGGTTATTTTTTGGCTGGCTATTGCTTAAAAATATACCCCAGTGACTTAAGACTGGTTTTGTGGTCCAGGGTCACATATGACTTAGTTACTGGGTAAATTAATATTATGGAGTAATATTATTTGAATTACTCAAATGTTAGCCTTTTTTTTTTTACCATATTTTCGCTTCACAAGACATTAATTGATGGACTGGAGTCTGGTGGAATACTTGTGTATTATTGTGATGTTTCTATCAGATGTTTGGACTCATTCTGATGGCACCCATTCACTGCAGAGGATTCATGGGTGAGCAAGTGATATAATGCTACATGTCTCCAAATCTGCTCTGATAAAGAAACAAACTCATCTACATTTTGGATGGCTTCAATTTTTTATGGGGGGTTGGGGTAAACTACTCCTTTTTCGTGAGTTAAACTGCAAACACTGTCCAGCAGACTATTTAGTGTGACTGTGAGCATCTGCCTGGCTGTGCGCACACATCGTTGACATTTGTGAGAAAAATCAAGCCACTTTCTTTTGCTTTCTGCGGACATGCATCAACTCAATGAGATAGCTAGGGAAATTTCAAATGAATGCTTTTTACTTTCTCTTCCTCTAGTTGGCTTTGTAACAAATTAAGATAGCAGTTAGTGAGCCTGAATTCCCCTTGAGTAAGGACCCTGTACTTAGAAACAGTTGCCATGCGTTTGTCAAGTCCTCACATGTGCAGACCAGATCAGATTTGACAGGTTTCCATCCACATGATCCACAGGGCTATTTCTGAACCAAGAGCCAGTCAGTTTGTTAGTGTGATATGTAGAAAAGCCTGCAAATTCAGCCCTATGGCACATTTGACCAGTACTGACGGGCAGCATGGTGTTCCTGGATCAGACTGTTGACTATTTTTTCTTTAGGGATTATTAGAAGCATGCAGTTAGGAGAAAAGGGATCCTTCCTCACACACTTGAACATCTCATCTGTTCAGCTAAATGATTAGTTAACAGAAGTTAAATTCAGTTTAGCTGAGGGTTTGACATACAATTTTGTGATAGGATTCTGTTGATTATTTAATTGATGAAACGGATATTAATTTTGGGATTTTCTAAAGATTACACAACAATGTTCTCAAATGATACATGTTTTAAAACAATAAATTGTTGTGAGATGACGGCAAATTAGAGCTATAGCGAACAACTTGCTTCAATTATCACTTATTGTAAAATTACAATTCAGCAATGGTTATTAATGCCTCTATGACACATATGATCAAACTGGTGGATAAATCAAAATTGTTTTTTTTTTACAGTGTATATTTGGTCTTTTCAACATCGTTAAGATGTTATTTGACTTTCCTGAGTCAGTCATTGAACTATTTGTTAAGTCAGTTTGCTTTAACACTTTGATTCATTATGAGCGAGTCATTGAATCATTCATTCAACCAATTTTTTTCAAACACATTGATTGATTCAGGAAAGTACGGACCCCCGCACATGACATGCAAGAAAAAATAAATTGTGCGCATGATTTACGAATTCGTTCCCTGAATGTACTAAAACGTGCGCACGAATTAGTAAATCGTGCGCAGAATTTATAAATCGACTGAACGAAATAATAAATCGAGGGAACACTATAGTAATCGTTTTAGTACATTGAGGGAACGAATTAGTAAATCGTGCGCACGATTTAGCCTAATATTTTTTTCCTGCATGTCATGTGCGGAGCCTGCCTGGCTTGTTTTGTAATCTGAGAAGACAGGCACATTTGCTTTCGCAATGCCTGTTTACCGGCTACTGATCAAGTTTCTAGTCCCACCCCCTCAAAACCAACTCAACAGACAGTACATGAACATCTTCCACTGCTCCCCATACCTTAAGCTTAAACATAAACAGGCACAGTGACCTTGTCAAAACCTTTCTAGGACTGAGCATATGTAGGTGTGGATGTTGATGTGTACTGAATAGGTTACATGATTAAGTGACACCCTAACCTTAACTATAAGGCAGGGGGATTGGGTTTGTTATTCCTCTAATACCGAAAAAACATATTAGTCAACTGCCATGCTTGTCACAAGAACCACAGGGGTCTCTTGAAGCTAAGGGGACTTCCAATAACAACGGCACAGACACCCATGAGACCAATCGCTTTCATTAATCCTCCTCCAGAACAAGGAAAGGTTAGCTCTATTTATAGCCAAGAACTGTCTGTTGGCTGCAAATGTATGGATACCATATATAAAAGTTGTTCATCAGTTATCTTGATGTTACTACTGTAGGTAGTACAGATTATTATAAATAATACTTGAAAAAAAATATGAATTAAGATAATAAAATAATCACCCGGAAGTTGTGCTGCCTGTTGGATATTGACTTAATATGTTCTATTCCTTTTGACTTTAATAAGATTTTCCCAAGAAACAGACAAAAAAAAGCACTTTAATGCAACAAACTCGTAATTAAAATTTCAAATGGGAGGTTTCCAAAATCACATGAGGGCAGCAATAGACCATCCTGACTTATCCGAGACCACCCCTTCCTATCCATTAGAGAACATACTTCCTGAAATACTAGACATGATGCTTGCTTTTGCATTTGCAGGACGAAGATGGTTTGTCTTTCTTCTGGGAGCAGGAACATCAGCAAAATGTCCACCAGGAGCAGCTGGAAAATGCTAGAACTCAATCTCTCAGCTTGTTTAATGAGGAAGAAGAGGAAGATGATGAATTTATGGTGGATAGCTGGAGAAATTCAAATCCATTTCACAACCAAATTTTTGGAGAGGATCTACAGGTATGACAGTGAACATGTTCACAAGGCACTAAACATCGTCTTGTTTACATTTATTTAGTACTTGTCATTTCCATCAAATTATTTTTGACTTGCAGAGAAGTACATTGAGCTGAGCTGCTGAAATACTGTGAATAGGACTCAAAATACACTCAAAATTGAGTGAACATATTGTGTGAAAATTAGATTTTGGCAGTGTATTTATTGACCTCGTTACTGCTGACCTTTATGATGTCTTTCCACATTCCAAAGCAGTGCACCATTGCCGTCATAGTTTGACCTTGACAGATAACAGAGTGATATGAGTTTTATAAAACAATTTCCTCATGCTCACTTGCTCCTCTTTCAGTTGTCAGGTGTAAGGGACGATGCTTCTCTTTCCATTGATGAGTACTTACATCGCATAGATGCCAACTTCCCCTCAGAAGGAGTTCCAGAGGTAAAAACTTAATCTAGGCTGCTACATTTCATATTTTTACAACAATTTCTAAAGCAGGAATTGTTTTAGAGCTGGTTTAGAGACAAAAAAAGAAAATGCAGGTCTTCCAAACTTCTTAAAAATCTTCATTTTCTCAGTTGACGGGTCCTGATGTACAGAATGTAGGAGAACATGCACTTTTGGAGTTTCAGAGGCCACTAATGTCTCCCTTGTTGCCTGAACAGGAATCAACAACTTTAGAGCAACAATGGCAAGATGTTTTGGCCATCATGGAATCCCAGGTATGAAATGACAAACATCTTCCTGTCAAGTCCCAAAGTTCACATCACCTCATAACTCATGTACATCTCATGCACCTCTCCCTGGTACGGACTGTCTCAGAACGAATTGTTCCTGGTACATGGTTCCTCTTTAGAAGTTGTTTTTCAGCCTAAAGCAGTTACGTGCACAGGTTACACAAAGAACTCAGTGTCCCTATGGACTAAATATACTACTTTGATCATTGTATGTTTAAAAGATACTTAAATGAGAATAATGCAATCAATGCAATCAAATAACAAAATGTAAAATTTCCATAACTACCGTCTCTCGTGTAATGACCAAATCATTGTTTAAACCACTGAAAAGACCTCATCAAAACCGCTGGTGAACAACACGTCATGTGAAGTTATATTTACCTCAGAAAAGTCATCATTAGTTGGCTAGAACAATTACTTTAGCGAATAGAAAGTCATAAACAGTTACGTTTATGCAATATATGAATATATTTGCCAGCCACGATTTAAATAATTATTCTTCACAATGGTTTGGAGTAAAACATATAATAAACCTCATTAAATCATTAAAGACAGCCTTTTTTATTGACTACTCTAGAATAGAATACTCTAGTTTCTAGAATATATGGAGCAGGTGACATGTTTTATTGACTAGGCAGTCTGAAAACATTTTTACTTCTCTTATCTTTACAGGACATGGATACAGCCGAAACAATAGGCGATTCTCCATACAGTAACAGTGATTCAGACGGAAATATTGGATCAATGGAAAACTTTATTCATCAGGCTGTTAGCCTTCACCAAGCCACACTGCGCAGAACCACTGAAGCACAAAACAGCATCACCATGGAAGAAACCTGTTGCATTAACAACAACTCTATACCCAACATAAATTTGGACACTTCTAATGCAGAAGCTTTTGAAGACTCTGATATCATAGACCTCCTTCTGACTACTGGGGCTAGCCTGCCAATCCCTTTAGATCCTTTTTTTGAGGAAGCCATGCTTGATGAGATTGAAGGAATGGATTTGGCTCTGCAAGAACTTAGCCAGGTACAGTCTGAAGAGCAAAACCCAGTGGATTCTGACTCTGGTTTATCACTGGACTACAGTCAAAGCCCTGCCTCTCCTAGTGGATCTGAATCTTCCAGTTCCTCCTCATCTTCTTCATCACTGTTCAGCCCAACCTTTAGTTTGATGGCCGAGGAAGGCGCTGAGGGCTACACCCATATCAAGGAAGAGGACGGAGCTGTGGGCGGGTACATGCCAGAACAAACCAAAATGTGTCAATCAAGCTTTTTGCAAGCCAGACAGTTCCATCGCCTTCCTTGGCTCGAGCACATCAGACACGATCATACCTACAACCAACCTCAAACCCAGAGGAAACCTCCAGAAGATCTTTCCAACGAGTTGCCTAAAAACAAAATGCTGGATCATCTTTCCAGCTGGGACGAGAAACGCACACGTTTGATGAATATCCCATTCTCCAATGAACGCATCGTAAACTTATCCGTCGATGAATTCAATCGCTTGCTAGCCAAATATCATCTCAATGAGGCTCAGCTTACGCTCATCAGAGACATTCGCCGCAAGGGTAAAAACAAAATGGCTGCTCAGAACTGTCGTCGGAGGAAGCTAGATGTCCTGCTGGGATTGGAGTGCAGTGTGGATAGCCTGCGACGCCTCCGGGCTAAACTGCTCAGGGAAAAGTCTGAGATCTTGCGCTCCATCAGGGAGATGAAGCACCAGCTTAATAGCTTGTATCAAGAGGTTTACGAGAGACTAAGAGAGGAACAGGTACTGCTGTACTCTGACAACAACTTTACTCTGCAGCAAGACAGCACCAGTCCTGTAACATCACAGCGCAGATCAGATTCACACTCCAGACGCAAACTTAGCAAGAGACAAAAACACAAGAAGTGAGATGGAGGACTCATGCAATTAATAGGCTCAGGAAAAAAGCTCTCTGCTGTGAAGTCCACCAGCTGGTATTCCACAGTTCAATGGGAATATGCACCAAGTAGGGTATTGTTACCCAAGTGATCATTCTTGATAATGTATTGTATTATGTAGGCACATAGTAACACAAAGTTTTGATGTTAAAGGACCCCATCAAGTGTTTCCATGATCTTTTATGCTAAAGGCCTCTATGTACTCTAAAAACCTACTGTAGTGGATAGCAAAACTGAAGTTTGTGGATGATCAGGATGATGCTCGCCGCTGTTTTTCCATTTCACACGTACAGAGGTTTCACAGAGAAGGTGAACAATTCTCATTCAAGAAGTGTCACTCAGATATACGTAACCATAGGAAAGAACAGTTGATTACAACTTCTGTTTCATGTCCAGTTTATAAACCAAATTTGGCTACAAGAACATAAGGAGTGTCTTAAATTGTTTCCAAAGTCAGAAAACCAAAATAAGCCTATGTTAGAGCAGATTATGGTAAATTATGCTTGGAATCCAAGCACTGAAACAAAGTTTTAATACATTTTAATTACTACTAAAGGCCTAAGTATACCACTTACAGTAGCTATGTTTCCATCCACCTATTTTTATGCGCACAAAAAAACGGGAAATGCCAAGATGTACATAAATTTTAAAAATGCGCATAAAAAAAAAACTTTTGCACACAACTGAGTAGGACAAACGTTTTATGCAATAAGAAAAAAAATGCATAAATAACAATGTAAACACATTTAAAGATTAAATTTCAGCATGCACGTCATGTGACTTTGCACGATAGGACGGGATAACTTGACTAACCAGTGGACTGATCTCATTGCACAGCATTTAAAATGTTGTTTTGGTCGTTCTGAAATGCCAGAGCAAAGTCTGTCAAAGGATTTCTGTATAATTGTATTTTACAACTGCATTCCCAAACAGCAGCATCTCCCTCCGAAAGCAAAGACCGCATTTGTTTAATCTGCTTACTCTGAGGCACAACTTATTATATGAAAAATATATTTAGTGGCTTTGCCTACTTTTCTTAGTGATAAGCTATTTAGTGCCAGATTATCAGGAAGTGACGATTTTGTTCTCTTTGACTTGTTGGATGGAAACTATGCTTTATTCGCAAATGTTTTATGCGATATTCCAGTTTTGCACATTAAATTTAATTGGAATCTTTGGATTGAAACAGCTAGTGTGCGTGATGCAAAGTTTCTTCACCAAAATATAATGTGCGTACTATACATGCAGGTCGCACACGTACATTGACTTGGTTTTGCACTAATCAGTTGTTCCACAAAGTGGCAGCACTGGCCTGGGCCGTTGTTTCACAGTAGAAAATGAAACTGAAAAATGGAACAACAACAAAATAGCAGAGACTGCAACAACAGATGGCCGCATTTACAAACACTTGTACAAGAGCTAAAAAAAAAAAAAAGGACAAAGACATTTTATCAGTCTTAAGGAGAAAAACACAGCAGACAATGGAGAAAGATTAAGCTTTCTAGAGCGCATGTGTCATCTGCCTGCATTTGTGCATGCTATCAAATGGAGTATATTTTGAGAGACTATGGGTTCGACTGTACGCATAGCTGTACGCTAGCATTTGTGCACAGATACAAAGTATACTTTGAGCTTTACTGGTATAATAAATGTTGGTTTGCCATATTATTACAGGAAGCACCTTCATGTCATGTCAGGTTAATTTTGGAGAAACATTCACTTAAAAAGACTGTAAAGTATTTTTGACCCACAATTTTTTGAATGAGTTTTGTCTTTGAGTATGTGTGGTTTTATTGGAATTTGCATTAATTTATTAATTCATTGATTAAATGTTTTTCTTTTCTTTTTTTTCTTTTTTTAAATATCAGGTCTGAATTTGATTTCATTTTTTAAAAAGCCTTGTAAATAATTTAAACCTTTTTATATTCAACTGTACCTTTTGTTAAACATTTTGCAGTGAATCCATGTTTTTGGTGACGAGCTGGGATTGTTCCTGTTTCAATTAAAATATTTAATGTAATTTTCAGTTTAATTTTTTGTAAAACAGGAGCTCACTATAAATTTCTTATAAAATAACTTTAATCATAAAACGGAATTGATTAAAAAAAAAAGGTTTATTTTAAGGAACAAAAACATTTCCCCTTGAAAATGTGAAAATGAAAGAAAGTAACAGGCTTTTAACAGTACACTTAAAAAGAGAAAACAGACAATCAGGAAGAAATATAATGCAGTCACATTACTGATCATGTACAACAAAGTACATCAGGCTTCTCCGGTACACAGAAGTTTATGCCACTATCAATACCATATTTTGCAAAAGACAGTATCCAGTGATCCAAGCATTATTTTAACCATTTTTAAAACTTTTTGAAGATATTGATTACATTTTAAAACTAGCATATTGTCAATATGAACATGTTTATGCTGGTGCAGGTGACACAAAAAGACCTGGTCTGTAGCATGATAATGGAGTTTTTTTTTTTTTTTTTTTACCTTCACTACTCATTTACATACGTCTATTATAAAAAGATGCCTTGAAGCCGTATAGTACATTCTACTCCTTGAGCACCATCGAAAAAGAGGGTAAAACGGCAAAGTGTCACTTTTCATCAATGTTTTCTTAAGTATTTACGAGGCAGATCTGGCAGACCTTGATCAGCCTATAAAACTTGAAAAGCTGTAATCTAAAGGGCACATTTCCTCTTCACACAGTAATGCAACCGATTAAACACACCGACATCTAACAGTTAAAAATAAAAAGGTTTATATGAGATTATGGGAAATGCAGTTTACTAAGCTGACATGAAATAGTTATATAAAAAAAACACACCTTGTGTATATATATATATCCATGCGCAACATATATCCTCAAATGGTGAACAGAAAAGATGAGAATACTGTATACATGGTGAATACTAACTGAGAAATACTGCTAAAACAGCAAGACTGCAATACACAGCTTTTTGCTCACTAATAATGTGACAACCATTTTGACAAATGTATTTACATAAATGATGAAGTCTAAACAAATGAGGGGAAAAAAGTAGGCTTGAGAAATTAGGCCATGCCACCATACAAAGATAAAACACAGTAACTACACAAAAAGAAAAAAAAAGAAACAAACAAGTTTCCAACAAACTGCTCAGATTTAGAGAAATCAGTGTACACATATATCAAATTAATCAAACTGTGAATTTGTTTGTTTGTCTCCTCAGTTTTAATTGCTGTGTACTTCCTATGTTTTAACTTATGGTGGTGTATTACACATTGAAACGTTCTGATTTAGACTAAAATGCCCTTCAAATGTCTTACCAGAAAAACACAGAAGGTATGAGAATGTGCAAATAGGATTCAACCCATTTAGCATATCATTCCTCATCAGACGTCAACCACCTTTTTATCAGCCGGGAATAACTACTGAGCAACTACTGCAGCACATCTATACACCCCATTTCCCATAATCCAACAGAATTAGAAGCAAAGATGAAATACAGTAATCCTGTGTTTCTTATGGTGGTCAGTATTCTGACTAACATTCACTTCTGCCCAATAAAGATGACTCCACGTCTACAAATCTTGCTCTTTTGAATATATCTTGAGTCCAAGTTTATGGCATTGAGAGTAAAGAGCTTTTGGGTGTCTGTTTCCCCATCTTTGAATGCCCCCCACCCCGCCCAAACTAGTCTAACACGGCCCTGACCTCTCTCACTCTCCCTCACAGGCCTAGTTCTTGTCATCCTTCTTCTCTTCTTCCTCAGAAGGGTAGGAGTGCCACGTTAGTCGCTCTTCATAGAATGAGATGACCACCTGTGGGCACTTCACATTGGCCTCTTTTGCCGGAACGAGATCTGCCTCGTCAGAGTTTTTCCTGTAGAGAAGAAGCAGGGGGAGAATGATTAAGGGAACCCAAAAATGAAAATACAATAAAACAGTCTCCAGTTTATTAATTAATGTCTTGTGAAGTGAAAAGCTTGTGTTTGAAAAAATCCATCTCAATGCATCTTGTTTTTAAACTTTTGCTTCTGGCTAAAATACTGGCTTGAAACTATTATTATTATGCAGTTCAATGTCCATATCCAATGTTGTCCTCTCCAATTAAAATGCACTGACATATTTGTTTAGAAATATTTTTGCTTGTAAACAATGGTTGATCAGTGCATATTTCTCTCCTGATTCAGACAAGATTACTTTTTCAATGGAGAAAGCAAAAAAAAAACAATAAAATGCATTTATGAAAATGGATAATGAATTTATTAAAACCAAGCAGCCTTTTGCCTCACAAGATGTTAATTGGGATGTTTTAATTGGCTAACGGCACCCATTCACTGCAGAGGATCCAGTGGTGAGCAAGAAATGTAAATGATAAATTTCCTCAAATCTGTTCCAATGAAAAAACTAATTCTTCTACAGCTTGGATGGCCTGAGGGTAGATAAACATTCAGTAAATTTTATTTTGGATGAACCATTCCTTTAAATGCAAGCACTTCAAATAACGTCATTTATCCCAACATACAGAATTAAGAGTAAAAACGGAGGCCTCTGGTGGTTGGCTCAACATGCCAGACAGAAACAGCCTGCAAATTTCATAATCTCTTCAAAAAAACTAAACTGGGGTGTGTTTCCCAAAAGCATTGTTGGCTAACTATGGTGGTAAGTTCCATTGAACTCTATTGGTAACGACGGATCTTGTGACCTGTCTGTTTATAATCATACGTTAATTATGATAAAAATGCCAACAAAACCCTGTTATTTTTTGTGAACATCTAGCCTAGTCTAAAACAGCAACACCGGTAACTGAAGTTTGGGATCTGATGTGTTTGTTTGACCAAAGGTGGGGAGTGTTCATTATTTTCACAATTCTATTTTGTGACGCTAATAATGCAGAAATCACACATTTTACTTTTAAATCTTAATCTTTACAAACCATTTCATTAGAAACATGAGCTCGCCGCTGGAATCTGTGGCTCCAATGATGCGTTCTGGTTCTAGCCCCCGTGCAAAACCCCTCGGCTTGTCTTGCTGCAAGACAAAGAAACTATGTCAGTATTTTATCATTTACACACAGTAAAGGTTTCTTCTTGGTCTGAAAAAGCAAACATTTGCATTGGAAAACAAAAATAAGGAAGATATCCATTTTTTTTATGCAACCAACATTTCATGCCATGACTTTATGAACTTAAGAACTTTGTAAAGGACTTAATATGTGAAAGGGCGAATTCAGACCTTTTTAAGGCACAGCACCCCTGTATTCATATTTTTCTTCATGCATCATGTTTCACAAGAGTTATTTGAAAAGGAGCACATATAATAAATGTAGTTTTTATAAAAAGCAAAACATGTGATATAAAAGCGCACAAAATTGATTAAACACCCATAAGTGCCTGGCAAATGCTTAAATGTAGTACAAGTATGTATGCAGTCTTATGTAAAGAAAGATAAAGAAACAACCCTCTACATTGCGAGTAAATCCCTCACATGTGTGACTAAATTTTACTCTGGGCGACTCAATTATGTCTACTGTTAGTTATCGGCTAATAAATTCTTAGATTTTACTCGCCAGTATGCGCGCGTTCAAGGCTATAATAAACTATATTCTTTGTTGTCTTCTCCTGTCAAAATAATGGAGTTCATTTAGAATTATTCAACTTTTTCAAACAAGCAGAAGATGGGCGGAGGTAATGCGCAATTGCCAATTTCATTGGCTGGCGCTCACCTATTAACGTCCCTGTTTTGATTTCAGCAAATCAGTTCGACCGAACGTAGACAACATGATTAATATTCATGAAACCAGCAGCTCATCAATCCATAGTGCATTGGATATTGTTAGTATGATAGTAGAATTAGTAATAGTATTATCTTTTAATAATAATTCATATGATCTATTACTTTGTTTCCTTTTTTTTTTACAGAAACCCTCAATGACCAAAATTTCTTAAGCATCACCACCAGTCTTAAGTTAAGTTAAAATGACAAATATGCATTCATACATGGTTATCAAGTTTTAGTTCTAATCACTAAAGTTCTATCATTAAATAGTGCTTAATACCATAATATAACTGACTGACTGATTAAGATGCTAAGATTTAAGAAGCTGTGCCATTTTACAAAGATAAGCTGATTGGAATCATATATATATATATATATATATATATATATGTGTGTGTGTGTGTGTGTGGTGTGTGTGTGTGTTTGTGTGTGTAAAATAGTATATCAGCCTGGCGAGTAAACTAAAAATTTTACTAGCCAATGGTGAATATATTGCCAAGGTGTGCGTAGAGGGTTGAGAAAGGAAATGTTAAAGAAAAAAAAAAACACCATGTATGTTTTATGAAATATTAAACATGCGCAATTTTTATACCCAAAATCGTTTAAGGGAATGATTAAATCGAACCTCATCTTTCCTCTTTTTGGGCCGGCTGTCCTCCCCACCATCTGTGTCAGATTCTCCTTTCCTCTTTACACTAGACTCTTTCTTGTCATTTGGCTTGTGTTTTTGCATGTACTCTGCAATGAGATCAGGACAGTCCAGGTTGTCCTGTGGCTCCCATGTGTTGTCTTCACTAAGGAAAAGGGAATATATTCTCAATCATGACAGATTTAAATACCATCTTTTTCCACTGGTGAAGAGCTGGACCTCCAACCAAAACCAAAGGCTATATATTTATAAGCAAACCATTTATTCTCCCAGATATCTTCATATAACAATAAAATGACCAACATGTTTTCTTAGGAATCAAGCTCCTTGTCTTACAACGAATGCATCTCAGTGAAAATCTTGCTGATATTGGTTACTTACTCGGAGAAGCCCTTCCACTTGAGAAGGAACTCCACTCTGCCCTTCACCACCCGTCTGTCCAGAACCTTCTCCACAACATATTCTTCCTCTTCCTCTTCTACCACCTCCTCCACCTTCTTCTTGGTTTGCTTCTTCCCAGCTGTGGCCGCCAGCTTGCTTTCTGCAGAGAAAGAGGGCAGTAAAGAGGAAAAGGGTCAGTCTTTTCTATGGAAAAATCACATCTTTCAGTATTTAAACAGTAAAAAATGAAGCAGACACAATGGAGCTGAGCAGAACAAACACAAACAGTGACACTTTACTAGCAGAGGTCATGCACAAAGAGGAAGAGTGATTATTCAAGGTTTGTCAAAAAAAAAAAAGGTATGTCATGTTCAAAGTCCTTTGACAAATTTTCACACATCTTTTTGCTGTATAGAGCAATGAGTCAAAATCAGAGACATTTTGACTGCTGTGAAAAACCCACAGCACTTTGTGAGGAATTCTTGCTTTTGAGAACAAGGTCAGAAACTACAAATACAGAATAGACATCAAAATATTTCAGGGTTTCAGTTTCATGGTCTTAAATGGATAAGTCCACCCCAAAATGTTTATTCTGTCACCATTTACTCACTCATGTTGTTCCAAACCTGCATGAATTCCTTTCCTCGAAAAAGATAAAAGATACCTTGAAGAATGTTTTTAACTGTTCTCCAACTGTTGCCCATACAGTTTAAGTCAATGGGGTCCAAAACACTGCACCCAAATGTCTGTGTTTGTGCTCCACAGAAGCATCAAGCCACATTGGAAAGAAATTACATGAAGGCGAGCCAATGAGGTAGAAATGGTAGAATTATTTCTGGGTGAACTATCAACCTATCTACAAGTGTAAGCATCCGAATTATATAAACATGTAACAGAAAACCTGTTATGAAATTGGAAAGCTGTTCCAATCGCTTCTCAAGAATCAGCATGATCACAATGTTAGAATCATATTCCAAGCAGATCAAATATCACTTTGAACAAGGAGCATAACCACTTGACGCTTAATATACATCTTTAAAAGACCAATCAGTCAGGAGATACTGTCATCAGCCAATCAATATTGATTAATGTGCTCTGACAGGCTCCTCAGTTAAGTATACACTACCAAAACAAGTCAAGGCTACATTTATTTGATCAAAATACAGTAAAGACAGTAATATTGTAAAATAATATTATAACATTTAAAATAAATCAAAGTTTTCTATATATTCCTGTAAAGCACAGCTGAATTTTCAGCATTACTCCAGTCTTTAGGGTCACATGATCCTTCAGAAATCATTCTTCTGATAAACTGGTCTGACGCTCAAGAAACATTTGATTATTAATGTTAAATTCAGTTGTGTTGTTTCATATTGCTGTGAAAACAAATGTGATGCATTCTTTTCAGGGATTTTTGTTTAAGTTTAATGAGATATATCTGAAACCGAAATCTTCAACATTACAAATGTCTTTACTGTCACATCTGATCAATTTAATGCATCCTTTCTAAATAAAAATATTAACTTCTTCAAACCCCAAACTCTTGAATGGTAGTGTATACGGTGTGTGGAATAAAAAAGCTCATTAATTATATGTAAATCTCATCTGACATTAAACTATTTCAGCACTTATTTTGGCATCATAGTGGTATGCGTCAATTCAACTCCCTAAACATCATCATCCGTTTCATGATTGAAAATACCACAGCTAGCATGGAGAACAAATGCTTAATTACTAATCGACTACAAAAGACGGTAAATACAACACACATCAGTTCAGGAAGAAAAAGAAAAAAAACACTTATGTCTTATGTCTCGTTAGTTAATGCAACTAGTAGGAACTAACAAAAAGCAGTATTTTTCACTGCATTTATTAACCTTTGTTAATGTTAGTTCAATGCATTAACTAATGTTAAAAAACAACTTGCCACTTAGAATACAACTGATAATTATCGTGATGAAACAGATGAATGAAACAGCAGTCATGAAAACAGACAACATCCCGTGATTTAACAGAAGTAATATCAAGGCCTGTTTATAAGACAGAAACTTTAAGGTGATTTGATCATCTAGAAAGAGCCCTCCCCCCACAAAACATTTGAAATAAAAACAGCAGTGAAAGAGAAAGTTGTGAGACACCTGCGGTGACGCTGGGAGCGACACCTGCGGTGACGCTGGGAGCGACACCTGCGGTGACGCTGGGAGCATCACTAGCTGTGTCTGTTGGTTCGCTCATGCTCGTCGATGGGGCGGAGGCTCTGCGGAACCTTCCGGTTCCTTGTCAACGTCAACCGTGCTGAACAAAGTGAAAGTGTGGATTAGAGGGGATGGGGGGGGGGGTCAGGTGATATCAGGGAAAGAACAACAAGTCAGGAAACACAATTACACAGCACTGTGGATAACAGTTCAGGGGCTCTAACAAATATAACATTTCATGGTGCGCAGCTCCCTTTCTAGTGCCAAAAAGATTAACGCCACACTGTATTTTTGGTGGATCGCCCGAAAACGTGTCCAGGTCACGCAAAAAAATGTGTTGTGTAAACTAGAGGTTTTTTTGTGTTTGTTTTTTTGTGCATTGAGATTTTGTTTTCATGAATATTTAAACATTTTCTAGGGATCATCCAATCATCCGATATATCGTCCGATATTCACATTTCATGACTCAATCGATATTCACTATTTGGCCCATCTCACGAACCGATTGCAATTTGATGACGTCAACGCCTGACCACGTACATGATGTGTGGGACATAAATGATTTTGAGCCACAGTCATGTCATTAACAGTGTGAAAATGCTATGATGTTTCGAGAAACAATTCAAAATTCGCTTTTTGCCATGCATGTTTTGCATGATGATCTGATGAATGGATGGTTTATTTTTAACAGATTCAGTGAGGTTAGAGACATTAGTCACTGCAACTTCCTGTTCAGGTGAACGAACAAAATCGTCAGCCTCAAAAAAAAAAAAAAAAAAAAGGCAATATTTGCATCATTTATGATTTATTTTATCCACCCGCGACACATCCACAAATAAGACCATGCTTAAAAATATTCTTGTTTGCCGTAACCTGACCGACCCTGTCAATTTAGCACCGACTCAATTTTTTTATTTATTTTGCTTTTAGTCCGACCGAATTGCCGATTTTAAATTTGCGTTAAGACAGACCAATTATTTTTTTTACTCTTCAAACAACTAATACCAACGCAATAAAATAATATTAATTCTATTTAAGTATTGTAAATATATAAATTGTCTTGGCCTACATACAAACGAAGTCTATCTTCCTTAATTAATAAAAACCCTGTGACGTCATCTGTGTTTACAGAGGTCACACTGTGGCCTGTGCGTTCGCTTCGTCTCATGCTCTCACTCACTGTCAGAGTCAACGGTTCGCGCTTGGTAATGATGGCTGCGGCTGCAGTAAACTAAATGTTCGCGGCCACTGTTCAAAGTCATACGGGTTCAGGCACCATAATACATCTAAAAAAATTCATTAAAACAGCTCGACACCGCTTTAACTTGGCAAGTTCTGGAAAAACTGTGCCCAGATCTTTTCCCATCCCTTATCCCGTCTAGTCTAAAAACCGTGAACGTGTCGACTGTCACTTTATGTTCGAAAATCTATTGCACGAATCAAGCATGAATCAACCAACACAAGTTTCGAAAACGAAAATAAGAAAATGATTTTAACGACCTTTTCCCATCCAGGTTTTTTTTGAACAGGCGTCACACAGCAACTGCAGCTTCGGACAAACACGCATAACAGCAAATAATACTTCTGCACAATGTTTCTCTTTTTACAACAGAAATGTGAATTCAGCCGGTATTCAGTCTCATACAGTTTCGGGCTTGCATCGCTTAGGGCTGTCAAAATAGCTGAAAAAACTAAATTCGAATTTTTTACTTAAATATGATCAAAATTCGATTTGTATTTGAATTTTAAATGCATAATTTCAGTTAGGATGAAGAAAAGCTTCTTGCTTCTCTTCTGAGGCTCAAGATAGCGCATCGAGCAAAATATTACTGCATGTTTATTCAAAGCATTAGAATACATGACTGTGAAAAAAACATAATATTTAAAATAATGTTTATGAACCAATAATTATTAATTAAGTTGCTTAAAGAATTATAAACAAAACAGCATCATGTATGCATGAATTGTTAAATAAATAAAAAGGGCGGAAAACCAGTCACACAGGATACATTTTTTCATTTAAAAACATGAGATGCGCGAAATATGCGTTCTGTGTGAACGGCTTGGTTTCAGTTTTGATGTAAACAAGATCTTCTCCACATTGATTTTTTTTTTAAGTGGCTTCAACTGGATAGGCGAACATAACCTTATAATGCAATGACACGTACATTGTCATCTTATCTTGTGCGTGTACACGAGGTGAAAGATGAGAAAGCAGATACTGCGTGTTGAGCTCGTCCGCCTTTGAAAGTTGTGTAGACACAGCTGTGCGCGCGGCGAGATGGAATGGAACACGTACCGGGGCTCATAAGGCAGCTTCCTTAATGCACACCTAAAATTCATATGCGCATTCGAATGTGGATTTTTATTTTAAATTCGACAAACAAATTGATAGCCTAAGAAAATTGCCTATGCGATTTTTTTGTTGTTGATGAAATTTAATCGTAAACACAGCCATGTTGAAGCCTGCAGTAAATGTTTTGCATTATGGCAGTCCACTCTGCTTATTGTTTTTCGAAATTTGTTGCACTCCTGTTTGTCATTTTGCACGTAACTTCACGCCAATAAATCATCAGAAATATTGGTATTTACCAATATATTGAATCTTTACATTCCTCCTGCCTGTTGTCCGTGGATTTACCTATATTTGGTGTTATTGGCCGTATAAAACTTTAGACATGCAAAATCGATTTTACAATCGATTCAATGAACACTCGTCACTCAAATCAAACAGGATTTTTTTCACAAAAGTGACAACCCAAGAAAGCAAAGTAAACGTTCTCTCATTTGTAGGTTGCATTGATACGTAATGGTGGATGCAAGTAAAACAGTACCTCATTTTTTTTTCTCACCTGAAATTCATGCAATAAACATGTTTTTGAAAAAGATTTAAATTTGTTTGTGGTCTATACAGCCTGCATCAAAATGAGGTTTGCAATGATGCGACCGAAGGCACGGGTTGAAGACCCAGTCAGTGACGTCACGATATGCTAATTTGTTTAAATTCATACCGACGTCATCACCATCACAAAAATGTACTTTTTTTTTTTACATTGAAACTTGAAAAAAAAATAGACCGACCTACCAACCCTTTTTTTTTTTTTAAATTTCTGTTACTGCAAACCAAAATATTTTTAAGGATGGCCTAATCAATGCATTTTATTATCCGACTCGCAAATTATCCGCAGCGCACTTGGATATATGAAAAGCTAAATATGTTTCCCCAGTAACGTCTGTAAATGAGTGCTGAGCTCAAAAGCGCTGCTTTATCAGGCATATAACATGAAAGATTAAAAGAAAATGACCAAAAATTTTCTGAAGATAGTCTTCCTTCAGAAATACAGTGATATAAAAACACCCACGCCTCATTTAGATTTTGAAACACCCAGTATTATACTCATGTTTATTCAACAAAGCCTTTTGGAAAATTGGTCAGTTTTGATAGTGATGAGCGTAGGGATCTGCCGGTATCAAATTTTCCTGTTTGCGAATACTTGCTCATGCTTTTGTCACGGCTTAAGGTATTATCACAGTATTTAAATTTAGTTTTAAAAAAAAGTGGTCATAATACATTATAAGTTAAATAACTTTTCTAATAACAAAAATAACTTCAACATTTAACTACAATAAAGCAATACAGAAAAACAGTTACAATTTTTTTTAATTTAAGTTCATGTTAGCTCATTAAATAACAGCTGCAACTTTAGATTTTAACAATGTGTTATTAAATATTGGAATACCTAAGATTAATGAATGTTTAGAAGAATTTTTCATTGGCAGTTTATGTTAAATAATGAATTATCTAATGAAGCCCCAATTTAAAGTGTGAATTAACGAAAAAATCAAAACACTTTCAAACAATATCTAGGGCATGTTGTAGTCCAGATTAAAATGAAAAAAAAGTGTGAAAATAAATAGCTATTAAGTGTAAATACTTAAGAATTTTATCTGAATGGCTATTTAAAATTCTTTAAATGCGTTTTAGAAAGTAGTGCAGCTGGTTTATTTATGGGGTTTCGAAGGTAACTGCTGCATTTTCTGCAGTTTAGCGCAATCTGCTGTCAGAGAGTGAATGTGCTTTCATTCAGCTCATCTCTCACGTGTTCCCCCATGTGCTTGACATGCGTGCTTGTTTACATCAGAGCGCACATGCATCTTTCAAGCAGCATACAGCGGTGTTGTGCATTTTTACCAGTTGATGGGAATAGTTTTCTTAAAATGCATTCAAAATTCTGAATTTTTTTTTAATAATTATTCATGGTATTTACAAATGCCCACGATAATATTGTGCATATTCATTACCGTGATATGTCACATTACTGAATAACGGCACATGTCTAGGTGAGCGCCACAAATAAATAAACAAACAACCTGAGCCAAACTTTAGTCTAATCATCACCTTAACTTTAACTGCATTTGTAGCTGTTGCTGTAGCCAGACTGATAAAACAAACACAGACAAGAAGTTAACTTTGGGCCAGGCGCGTGCAATGAAACAATCTATATAAAGCTTAATGCATCAGAATTGGCATCAGTATCGGTCGATCACCATGACAAGAAATTGATACGGTGTATCGGCTGCAAAAATCCTGATCGGAGCATCCCTAACATTTTCTCATTTATTCTTATAAATCTCTCAATATTTTTTGTCATTTCCATTATCCCCAATGGTCACTGATACCAAACGATTTTATTAAAAAAGCAATTGGGTCAAAGACAAAAAAGCATTTAAGCATCAGAACAACAAAAGTTTAACACATCTGTATTTTTTCTCTCTCAATAGAATGTCTTGTTTATCGATTTATCGGTCATCAGGTGTGAGTCAGCGCTGATGCGTGGCAGAGCGGAGTAGTGCCGCAACGACGCATCGATTACGTTGACTACAAAAATACGTCGACGTGCGTGAAATGCATCTGATATTCTTGTAAAGATTACAAGTTATTGGTATGATCACCCGTAGCGGCTGAAGTAAGGATAAAATAAAAAAAAGTCTGTGTTGGCGCGGGTTTCGAACATCGCGCCTAAAAACGCATGGAAAGCGTTAGTCGCGCCGCTTTCTTCTTTCCAAAGCGCTTGGGCAGTTGCGCCCCTGGGATGTCTGCCGTTGCTAAGCAACCATGACGTGCTCTCACCATGAAGACGCGGAAATTTCAGCAAAGGATAAATGGATTTGCAGCACTAAAAATCGCTTGCAGTAGCTCTGCTACTAAATTTATTTCAAAATGGCAATCCATAAA
The DNA here is from genome assembly GCF_963082965.1 of Carassius carassius. NCBI lineage: Eukaryota > Metazoa > Chordata > Actinopteri > Cypriniformes > Cyprinidae > Carassius > Carassius carassius. The sequence continues at coordinate 23,923,455 of NC_081755.1, read as the reverse complement.
CAGCTATGATCAGCTGTTCATCTTAGCTGAGCTTTCAACGTTGTCACGGGAAAGGATGAACCTGATTGGTTAGTTCTTGTCACATGACCCACAGTGCGCTTGTGGCATTCTGAAAAATTGAGATGTTTTTAACTCGATGCGGTGCGGACTCGCCTGTTTTCGCATGCGCGTCTCTTCCATTATGAGCGCGCAGTCCGCGCACCTACATTGGAAATAACGAACTTGAGCGTGAAAGACGAGATATGTGAACGGCCCCTTAATAGACAGCGTGCCACGAGACAACAGTCACAAACCACAGAGCTACCCCGAATCAGCTCCAGATCTCTGGAAACCATGCTAAACCATAGCAGAACCATGACTACATACATGACTACTCAGACAACTGTAAACTTGTGGCTACTGTGGTTTAATTATAAGCGCTATCGTAAACTCATATTTACCATAGTAAAATAATTTTCTTTGCCTCTTTATTTTTGTATACTGTAAAAACTTCAACCACATTGGTTGAAATATTATATTAGAAGTTGTACTTATATTTTTTGTAAAGTTATCCAAAGGATTCATTAGCTAATCAAAAAAAAAAGAACATTAGATTAATTATTTATTGTAATAAAAATAATCGTTAGAGTAGTCGACTAATTGAAAAAATAATCAGATTAATCGACAGAAAAAATAATCGTTAGTTGCAGCTCTAGAGCGGAGGACTGTTTGAAACTCTTTACAATAAAACTGTAAGTGCACATAGCAAATGATGTTATCGCAAAAGGTATTATAAGCAAGTTTTTAAGTTATAACATGTAAATATATAGGCCAAGTCGCCAGTGGCGACCTCAGCAAAAACTTCACTCGCAATTTAATATTTTAGACACCGTTTGGAGCCTGGCTTAAAAAGACACTTTTTAAGCATCACAGTTTAGCCTTTCAAAGTACTAACTGTATTTTTGAAATCTTTATCAATCTTTGCCACTTTCCTTTAAACCACTAGTAATTAGACATAATTAAAAATAAAATATAATACAAATTAAATTTTTACATAAAACGTGTTATGTTGAAAGACAGCGAAACCTTATTTCACCTAAATTTTAAAATTTTATTTTCACAAAAGCAATTTGAAACATTTAAAAATTAAGAATGTAACGATTAAACACGAGCCGGTCGAGAATCGATTCAAATATGTGATTATTCAAATCGGTTGAGATGCCAAACAAACCACAATGCAATTGGAGTAGGAGTTTAATGAATGTATCTCTGAGGGGAACTGACTGTTTTTAGAAAGTTTACGTGGCATTTTCTTTTCATCTTGCCTCAGAACACATATTAGTGTTCATGAGCGCAGCTCTGCTTTGTTTACGGCAGCCAGTAACCAAGGAAACACTGCATCTCTGCTGTTCATGAGCACCACCTGCTGTCACTTAGTGAATCTGCATCTCCTTCTGATGTTTGTATCGTTCAGATGTGTTTTATCTAGTATAGTTTCACAAGACTAAAGTCAGACCATTCTGTTTTTGCTTCAAATTTCGAAATTCTACAATCCAAATTACCTTATTTTCCGGACTATAAGTCGCACTTTTTTTCATAGTTTGGCTGGTCCTGCGACTTATAGTCAGGTGCGACTTATCAAAATTAATTTGACATGAACCAAGAGAAATGAACCGAGAAAACATAACGGTCTACAGCTGCCAGAGGGTGCTCTATGCTGCTCAGTGCTCCTGTAGCCTACCACTGAAAATATAGAGCGCCCTCTCGCGGCTGGAGAGGGTAATGTTTTCTCTTGGTCCTTGGTTCTAAATAAATGCGACTTATAGTCCAGTGCCACATATATGTTTTTTTCCTCATCATGACGTATTTTTGGACTGATGCGACTTATACTCAGGTGCGACTTATAGTCCGAAAAATACGGTAGATTAAAAACTACTCATGCTGCAGGTATGCTGCATCTTTATTTAGATCATGATTAAAATGCAGCGGTTGCCTTCCAATTTAAAATGGAAAGAGCACAGACGAAGCCTTAGTTTGTTCATATTAAGAGATTTCTTTTATTTGAGTAACTTGTTTGATTTGAGGTTTGTTGTAAAATTTCTATTTAGCCGTTATATTTTAATTCCAAAGAAATGTGCAGCAACAGCCTAATAAAACACCACATATTCATTCACTGTATGTCTTCAATCTCATGTTGTGAAAAAATGTTTTTTTGAGAAAACCAAATCGTGAAATCTAAAGCGAGTTGAGTGAATCGTTACATCCCTATTAAAAATACACAAAGAACATGTTTTCTATGAATACTAAATCAATTTTGCTAATTCAACGTGAACTGAAAACTGCACTTTAAAACTACCATGAAGCTCACGTACCCATTAAACACTTCCATATTTGAGCTCAGATTATAAAAAGTAAAAATAATGTATTATCATTGATGTTGATGTCTATTATCATTGATCTTGATGTCTTTACAAATTGATGTGTTTGTTAGTACACAGCTCCTGTAATTTCAAGTCAATCAGATCATTGCACACAGAGAAATGAGTCTCCATGTGTTCACACCGCCTGGTGGCCATTTTGAAAGCAGTCTGAAAACGTTCACTAAAAGAGCAGCTCCATAAATGTGCATTTTTTTTATATATATACATTTAAGCCTTTATTTTGGGTAAGTTTCACTACCTGTAAAATTTAAGAGATTAATGTTTAGACGTTTGCATATTATAATCTGGATCTTGGATGTGGGAAATAACTACATTAGATCCAAAAGACAGTTTTTGCAACATAGCACAGATGCTAAAGAACAATGTTAGCCGACTAGCTGTATACGATTCTGTGCTACGCTAGTTTATTACTTTACAGGCATTATTGGCTCGTACTTTTACATCCATAATACTATAAATTGACATTATTGCTGTCATTTATGCTGTCATAATAGCCTCGAACCTGTAGCTCTGAGGCCAAAGTAGTGCTGCGTTTCCACCGTCGGGCCAGAAGCTCCACTGCGCTTTACTACACCTGCCCTTACATGCCTCTCAGAAACAACTTCACACAACCCCATGATTTCACAGACAAAGAGAAGTTATACTAATAAGTCACTGGAACTAGCGCGATCACAAAACGAAAACGATAAAAGCGGCCATTTGTTCCAAAAGCATCGATGTTTTACTATAATAAGTGATACATCGATTATAACAAATTAATTTATCAGGACTGAAAATTAGTCACACAGAAATAAAGCATTATGAACATAGCCTACTTATTCAGTCGAGTCCGTTTCTGTTTATTTGAAGTCACAGTAGCCTATATACATCACATTTAGAAAGAAATATCATTTATATATTTTTATAAAAGCTCCCGAACAAAAAACATTATTATATTTTTATGACATATGCTACGCGGAGCTAAACTCTCCAGACGAGACTTAATGACAGATAAAATGTGTTACTAAATAAATACACGATTGTGAAGCTGATGTCTGATTTCAAGCGACCGCATTAACCATGTTTACTGTGGTAACGTTAATGCCTAGCGTGCATACATCTATTGCATCGCTTATAAATATTTCTGCCTTTTATGGTGATTATAATCCACATCGGATCGCGTTATTTCAAACACTCGCTGCTGACTGAAAGTGAGTTTTGAGCTCAACTTATTGTAAACGTTTTTAATGCAGGTGTTATAGCTGTTAGCTTTCTGAAATGATCCGCAGTGCTGACGCTCTCCAGACCCAGAGAAACTCCGCCCTTGTTCATAACCCCTCCTCTAGGCCCAGCTGGCCCGCGTCCTGTAGACAGGGTGTACATTCTTATTTAGGCTACTTTCTTGTTTAAACGTACAGTATGGGATTTTTGGCCACCAGGGGTCACTCAATAAAAATAATAACATAAGACGTACATTGAAGATGTCGGGAAAGAGCGTAGGCTCATGGGAGTTGTTGTTCATTGGAACACGGGCTCTGTCGCTCCCCACATTCCTCACTCATTTTAACTGAGGCCGGCGACACACTGGATGCGTGGCGCAAGCGTCTCAGCTGCGTGGCGTGTCAGTTTTTAATTCGGCTCCCATGTTAATAGGTAAGAGCTTGCAGACTGCCTGCGTGAGACGCGTGTCTTAGGCGCGGCTCGAGCCGCGCGGGAAACGCGTGCATGCTAGAAATGGACCTGGCGCCTATTTTTCACGCGACACGCACACGTGTTGGAAGAGTTTCCAGGCAAAATATAATAGGAAAATATGTTTATATGTACACAAATACATATTAATTCATGACATTTTGATGTTTGAAAGTCTATAGGTTGACATAAATTCAGATATAAATGTAATTTAAAAAAATAAATAATTAACGATTTTCATATTTTCATATTTCATATTGCACCTGTCAAACATAGTCTATTTTGCCGTCAATACTGTTGATGGTGTCCTTTATCAGTAGGCTTTATTTTTATGTTCAACATGAAGTATAGATATTGTTGTCATGAAGACAAGAGCCTGTTCTGTCAGCGGTCTCCCTCTATGTCAGCTACAGCAGCAGCAGCACGACACGCTTCTGGCACGCAGCAGAGACGCCGGTCTTAGTATTTTGACAATCACGTATTTTCGAACGGAGAGATATATGAATTATCAGACCCCTATCAAATCAATATTCCATCTAGCTAGTAGTAATACATGTTAAAAAAACACGGTTGCCTTTGGTTAATAATTATAATTATGTTTATACTATGATATCGAACAAGATAGTGAACTGCATTTGAAGCTACTTTATCCAGCTAGATATAGAACACAATGTAGATTTACATTATACTCTACATGAGAGCTAGTCCGTCTGCGTTTTACGCAAGACATCATCGTTTCACAAAATATACGGATAGATATAACGTTAGTTAGCTGAATGGATGCATACCTGTTTATTAGAATGCAAGCATCTCTCTGTAGTTTCAGCTTCTCACGAAGCTCTCTCTATCTTGGAAATGCAACTCCAATATTTACCCGTGTCTTGTTGCTTTTCTTGTCCCAAAACCTTCTTAGGTCATTTATTTCACCCGTACGTTTGCGCTTCACAGAACGTGCAGGCAAAGCATAATCATGATCCATAACTAAGTTATTGATTGAGGTATAAATACGAATATAAATATAAAATATAATAGTCTCGATCAAGGCTAGCTACTACTTTTTCTTCTTCGTCTCGTCTTTGCTTCTGTTCACCTTTGTATTTGGCGGTTCCACAGGAAGTTAGATAAACTAGAGGGGTCAAAGTTTATATGACGCCATAGACGGGCGACAAAACGGAAATAAAGAAACGTGCCGTGTCTTCTAATTAAACTATAATTTTCTCCGGATTTGAAAGTTCGTGGAAACTGTCGGGATAATGCAAGTACACAACTAAAAAATATATATAACATAGATATAGTTATATCTGCTATTTTTAAAGCAGAAAAATTACATATTGCGCCTTTAAATGGATTTCTTTATTTTAGTATTTTGCAGGCTGTGTATTCACTGTCAGAAGTGCTGAAATAAGAACGCACATTTGTGAATAGATGATTGAGCCTCATTTATTATCATTTGTGTTATTGTTTGTGTTTATAATCATTAAATGATGTTTATCTTAATTGAAATGATTTTGTAATTTAAAATAAAATATTTGCATGTGAGATTAATCTCATTTTAACATAACTTTTTTGTACTGAAACCAGTATCTTGTGCTCTAAAAGTGTATCAATGTAGATTCTAGTGAGATTAATAGGTAAGATTACCCTAAATAAATAAAAAAATTAAAAAACACAAATACATGGCTTGAAGTTTTTTTTTTTGTAGATGCTTTAACAGAAAAACAACACACAAACACGTTTTGTTCTTATGGGACTATTAGCAAACACTCACCAGGCTGGAGTACTGAGATGCGTCATGAAAAAAGGCATAAAACTAGAACAAAATCGAACAAATTAAGCTCCAAGCCAAGAGTCAGGACATTTTTAAAGTCTTCATTTTTTTAAACCTCTTTAACAATTATTCTAAACACTTAAGCTCATCTGACCATAATTATTCTTAACACTTGAGCTAAATACATTGTTTAAAGAGAGAAGACGGTGTACGTTACAGGATTATTTTATTTCTACTGTTAAACTGTATGTTTAGACCTTTAACGTTATACAGTCTATGGTTTAGACCATCACAACTCGCGCGCACTGAAGTATTTGATTTAACCTCTTCCGGTGGTGTGCACGCGCAGATGCTTTGCCAGAATATTCGACGAAGCAGCGCTAAACACTTGCCAGTGAGGACAAGCGTTACATTTTAAGGTGACAATGCAACTGTAAACAGCATGAAAGTCTCTGTAAAATGTTTTTACCGAGCCCCATACTGAACGCCTCGCGTGCACGAGAAAGGCGTTTTCTGCCTCGCGCGAACATGGCGGGCTGTACTGACCCTTTGCCCGCACAATTGTTTGTCCAAAAGGTACCATCAACTACATTTATGCTGTCCGATGAATACACGCAATAAACGTTCCCACGCACGTTAACCTCAACTTTACAGACCTAAAATGGCCGTTAGATACAGGACACCGACTAGCCTGCTGGCTAATGTTGCAGAAGCATGGTCGCCACTTCTCCATGTTGACCTGGATTCGATCAGAAAACTACCAACAATTTCTCAAATATAACTGGAATATTATTAAAGAGTAATATGTCCCTTAAAGCACTCAATACATCCGCTTGTTTAGTGAGTGAGTGTGTGTGTATATTTATATATAAATCAAGATTTCATAATACACAGTCAATCCTACAGTTTGTTTTTAAACTGCCACTTACCTTTGAAATTCTGAATTAAAGGCGAAATATCACCAAATTAGGTGGTTCAGTGCAGCTAGACCGGTTGTAAGTGTCATCAAACGTTTGAAATCTGTCTACTGGAGAAAGAGTTTGCTGTGGTTTTAGCGATGTTCTTCAGATGGACAGACAAAAGATCTACAGCTACACGAACGCTCCAGCAACCCGCCAATTCCGACCGAGCGTGCCTGAGTGGTGCATCCTGGGATTTGTAGTTTTAGAAACGCACTGTCGAGGGGATGGGGGGGGGGTTACTCAGTGGGGTTACTCCACTGAGTGGGTTACTCAAAACTCTTGGAAATGCCTCATGTGGCCATGCACTACAAAACCAGTCATAAGGGTCAGTTGTTTGAAATTGAGATTGAATACACCATCTGAAAGCTGAATAAGCTTTCCATTGATGTATGGTTTGTTAGGATAGGACCATAGTCTATTTAGCCAAGATACAACTATTTGAAAATCTGTAATCTGATTAACCTTTGATATTCAAGCTTTGATATTTACAGTTGGCAATTTACAAAATATCTTAAAGGTGCCATATAGGATTGACATCAAGTGGTTGAACAAGGTATTGCAGTCCAAATTCAAAATATTAAAGGTCATGTTTTTCGTGTTTTTTTGAAGCTTTGATTGTGTTTACAGTGTGCAATATAACATGTGTTCATGTTTCGTGTGTTAAAAAACAGTATTTTTCACACAATTCACTTATCTGTATACCGCTGTTTTCACTAGCTGTCATAAAAACGGGCTGATGTCTTCCTTGTTCTATGAAGTCCCTCCTTCAGAAATACGTAACGAGTTCTGATTGTGCCTGTGTTGTGATTCGACAGCAGCTGAGCACAGGCTGCCCTCCTGGTAACGTGATTGGGCTAGTTTTGGAGTAGTTTTGAGAAGCAAGTGGGCAGGATTTGTTTTGAAAACTTGGCAATCCTGATCTGAACGCACGTGCTGGAGATGTACTTCTAATCACAGAATGCCTTTACTGACAAGATGCGCATGAAAATCGAATTCGATTTTTTGCACAATTTTCGGGAACCGAGTTTCACTTAAATTATAACCATTGGTCTCGAAGTACAGCTTCCCTGGGAAGCCCAAACAAAGGTGATTGGACCCCGAGATGAAAATAACAGCGTTTTGACGATAAAGCGACTAACGCACTCTTCAAACGCAACTCTTCCTCCTTCTCCGTGCGAGCGCAACAAGACCACGCCCCCTTTTTTGTGTATTTATGTGGGCGGAGGTTAGTCAAAAAACTGTTTTAGTGACGTCATTACTGCAGGAACTAGAGGGATGTAGTCCAAACGGGTCGTTCGTTGTAGGCGAATTCTGTTAAATAAAATATCTCGCTTGGCATTGAACTTTGAGCTTTTGAATTTTACAGATATTATTTATACTCTAACAACAACATTACACCCTAACTAAATTTTAAAACATGGGATCACGAAGAACGGGACCTTTAAAATATTTTCATCTGGCCCCTCCTCCTCAGACTTGACGCATGCACACTGTGTTTTCCGCCAACTTTCAACCTGGGTGTCCAAAATACAATAGGGCTTGGGCGTCGTGACGTCCTTACTTGGCGTGGCACCATGTTGATGGCCTCCTTTACTGCTACTCGGACTGCTGTGCAGTGTTTAGATGTACTCCCTCTCAACATTGAACATATAAGGGAAACTGACAGGTCCGATGGAAGGGCTAACAGGATATTTTACAGGAAATTACTAAAACGGGAAGACAGTGGGAAAAGAGCTCAAATACGCGAGAACCCCAGAAAAAAAGTAGGGTTGACAGTTACTAACTACACTTTTGAAACATATTGTTAAATAGTACATTTGTGAGTAGTTGTTAGCACTAACAGTTACTAAACTAGCAGCTAGGTGGAGCGCAGCTTACCATTGTCCGGATTACTGTATACTGTTTGTCGGCTTTATGTTCTGCAGCTCCTGAACCCATCCATTTGTGACCTGCAAATGAGACTCCAATGACTTGTAGCTTCGGAACTGTTCTGAAGTGTAGGCGCTCACAAAACAAACAAGGTATATGGAATGATATTCCGGACATTATTCAAAAGGAATTGCAAATTGTATTTGCAATTGCGTTTTCAATTTGTGGACGCATAAAATGTGACAAAATCCAAACGTAAATGCAAATCGCGCATTACCGTTTGTATTTTCGTTTAAGCGAACGCACAGTGTCTGCCAAATTTAAAATGGAAATGCAAAGTCTGTTTGCAATTGTGTTTCCCATATCTTATGAGCTATGAGCCTGTCATATTTAAATAGCAATATTAATTACCACATTTGCTTTTTCACTCTCTCTGCACTGCGCATGTAAACTGCCAAAACTCAAATGGAATCGCAATTCCTTTTCCATTTGAATTTCCTACGTCTACATGGAAATTCACAGGGGTGACAGGGGTGGGGCCATTTTATTGGGCGTGTTTGCATTGGGAAGTGACGTCACTCACAGTTGACAGTAATAAACAATTATTAATAGACGATTTTGCGGAATGTTTTGAAAAATGGAAGTAATCGGTGAAATTGTGAAGGACATTTTGACACTCGCGCATCAACTTGGTGACAGTTCATACGGTACAGATTTCATTTTACTCAGAAGCCATTTGCTTTTGGACAGGTTAAATGTGTTTGTGGCCTTGATGAACAGCATCATCAGTAAAGATGTCTTCGCCAATCTAAGTGAAGTGGCCGGTGTTCTGAAATTTTCGGTTTCCGAGATATTTGGTGTCACTGGGTGGATCATACATGATTATTTATGAGTTTCCTGTTTCGCGTAAAAGAGACTCTGAAAATATTATTGCATTGTCATCGGATTAAAAAGATAAAAAGAGGCAATTGATATAATATTTAGTTTAATTTGTAATGGCTGTATATATACACATTTCCCTGAACTAAGTACATTTCTGCTGCTATTATTATGTTTAAATGAAAAAAGAAAGATGAAAGGAGGCACTGGTATTTCATATAATTTTTCGTTTTATTGCAGATATACAGTGAGGAAAATTGCAGTAGTCAAGGTGAGCTGGCTGATGTTATCAAGTACACTGCTGCTTGCAGAATTACCGGACCTGCGTCCTCACGGACATCACACTCCCAAGTCGAATGCACAAAGTCTGAACTACCAAGGATGCACGTCCAAAATAGGCATTCTTTGTATTGAGAAATGCGCACAGACCTACGTCACCAGTCTATTTGCCTAATCTTCCCGGTACTTTAGACAGCGGTGGAAACACAGAAAGCAACAGGTCTGGGGGGAAAATAGTTCCTGGGGAAAAAAGGTTCCTGGTACAAGTGTTCCGGGTAATTTCGGTGGAAACGCGGCATTAGATTGGCAAAGACATCATTACTGATGATGCTGTTCTTCAAGGCCACAAACTCATTTTACTAAACATGTCCAAAACCAAATGTTTTCTGAATTTCCGTGTAGACGTAGGAAATTCAAGTGGAAAAGGAATTGCGATTCCATTTGAGTTTTGGCAGTTTATATGCGCAGTGCAGAGAGAGTGAAAAAGCAAATGTGGTAATTAATATTGCTATTTAAATATGACAGGCTCATAGCTCATAAGATATGGGAAACACAATTGCAAACGGACTTTGCATTTCCATTTTAAATTTGGCAGACACTGTGCGTTCGCTTAAACTTAGACATAATGCGCGATTTGCATTTGCGTTTGGATTTTGTCACATTTTATGCGTCCACAAATTGAAAACGCAATTGCAAATACAATTTGCAATTCCTTTTGAATAATGTCTGGAATATCATTCCATACAAGGTAGCCGAGGATAGCTGTAATGCAAAGTGCGGCAGCAAGTCGTCTTCGGTACTCCACTCTTTGTTTGGAATTTTTAATATGGATCCAAACCGTTAATAGTGCCGATTTTGTCCGCATACCGGTCCCTGGCATCCCTATTTAGCGTATCCCTGTAAATCCCACAACCTTTTCGCGATTTTAACATCTTTTTTTCTTTCTCCCAACTCTGCTTCTTCTCGTTCGACTTGCTTAATGTTTACATTCACGAGGCCATCAACATGGCTGCCACAACCCAGAATGCCACGCGGCGCCCAAGCCCTATTGGGTAAACTGGCATTGGGCGGGTTTCACAAACCAAAACAGAGACCGATACTATGGCCTCGCACGCACATTTTCAAAGGAGAATAACTGACTGTAGCATTGTTTTTCAGATAAACAAGTAATTGCTGCCTCAAAGTTTCTATTTTGTGATATATTTTTCTACTAGATGCCGCTTGTGTACTTCAGCACTCATTTATTTAATTTTAGATTAGATTATTTTAGAGTTTCTTGATTATATTTTATTTTATTCCCAACGTGCTTTTGTATGTCACTTCCTGTTTTGTCATTCGCATGAAGAGATGGAACGAGATGTAATTAATCATTGCAAATCGATGACGTCCAAGGTCCGGGGTGCCACGTTGTTTTTTGAAATAGGGCAACGTTTTCAACGATCGCGGGGTAGCATCAACTGTGCTGAGACTGGAGAGGATGGAAGCAGGTAGTATGGATGATGAATATGATTCTTCAGTAATTGATAGAGAGGGATGGTCACAGATTATGGATTCATCAAACAAAAGGAAAAATAGAGATTCTGAGTCAGATGACAACAATACTAGGGTAGGAATAAACAAAACAAGGAAAATTGAGGTAGAATACAAAGTAATGGTTGCATTTTCTGGAACAGTCGAAAACATCAATAATCCAATGAAACTTACAAAAATATTTAAAAAATCAATTGGAAATATTAAATCAGCAAGGTATCTGTCAAACAACCGTGTCCTCCTTTTTTGTGTTGACAAAAAGCAGCAAGAGATTGCACACGATCAAAGAGCTTGGAGGTAAAGCAGTCAAATGTTATGTACCGGGAGAACTTGATAAATCTTAAAGGAGTACTTATGGGGGTACCTGTATCCTTATCTGATGAGGTTTTAAAGGCATAGATTGCAAATGAAATGGTGACAGAAGTGAAGCTTCTGCTTTCTAGTAGAAATGGTAAAAAAGAGAGAAGTACCACTGTTGTACTAACTTTCAATTATAAAAACTTACCGGAATGTGTTAAAATTGGATATATGTGTTAAACAGTACGGCCATTTGTTAGAACAGCATTGAGATGTTTTAAATGCCAAAGATTGGGGTATGTTGCTTCTGTCTGTAAGGGGAAAAAAGATGTTGCAAATGTGGCAGAGAACATGATTATGGAAAATGTGGAGAGGGGGTTGAACCTAAATTGTGGAGGGCCACACAGTGCAGTTGCTGTAAAGCCCAAAAGCAAGCAACGGAACCAATGAAACTCAAAACAATACAGAATATATCATATGCTCAGGCAAGTACAAGCAACAAATGGAAATCTATAGGGGGAAAATATAACTCAGTCTAAAGACACCTGCAGTCATAAATGTCTTGAGGATGGAAACATTCATGTGGTAAACAAAATTAATTTTGTAGCATTTATAGATGAAGTCATTAATTGTCAGCTCAAACGGACAAATGAACTGAAAAGCTGAAAATTACTATATCTGCAGCAGCTCAACATCTTGGTATTACTGAAGTGTCAGTGGAACAGATTCAGACGATACTTGGACAAACTGAAGGAACAGTAGGGAAGGATGATCCTTTGGGTAGTCAGAGAAGTAAAAGTAAGATATGAAAATATTACAGTGGAATGCTCGAAGTTTGATTGCGAATGGGCAAGAACTAAAAAGATTTGTTTACCAGCTAGCAGTTTTACCAGACAGTATTCAGGAGACTTGGCTTCGTCCACAGTTAAACTTTTGTATTTCCTGGCTACAAATTGGTTAGAAAGGATAGAGTTGGTACAAATGGAGGAGGATGTGGGACATTTGTTAAAGATGGGGTGACTTATAGAGAAATAATAATAGATGTCTTAGGGGAATGTGTTGTTGTGTGGACTCAGGGAGGGGGATTAAAGGTGGTAAACGTTTATAATCCTTGTAATCAGTTAACTCTAGATGATCTAAATATAATAAGAATTAAAGCTGGGCAAAATTTGATATGGTGTGGGGATTTTAATGCACATAATTCACTTTGGGGTAGTACTTGCACAGATAATAAAGGTAGGGTAGTAGAAGAGTTTATGTTGGAATATGCTTTAGTGTGTTTAAATAACGGGAAGGGTACTAGATTCAATATAAGGGATTCTTAGATGTCATGTATTGATCTAACAATAGTCTCTGGAACTATAGCTTTAGAATGTAAATGGGAAGTACTAGTCTACATTGGGAAGTGATCATTTTCCAATTTTATGCAATGTGGGAATGGAAATTTATCAACAAAATTAAACAATGCCAAATAGATGGAGATTTGATAAAGCTGATTGGGATAAATTTAACAGCTTATGTATTGATGGAATGGTGAATTATAGCTTAGATGATGATATAGATTTGTGTTCTGATCGATTAATTACAATTATTATAAATTCAGCTGAAGAATCCATTCCTAAATCAGAAGGTAAAGTAAGATTGAAAATTGTTCCATGGTGGAATGATGAATGCACTAAAGCTGTTAAAGATAGAAATAAGGCTTTCAGACAGCTTAAGAAAACCTTTATACATAACTTTAATTAGTTATCAGAAGAAACAGGCTCAGGCAAGGAAAATAATAAAGCAAGCTAAAAGGAAGTATTGGCAATCATTCTGCTCCACAATAGGATGGGAAACACAAATAGGAGAGGTATGGGATGTCCTTAAAAAATGGTTGGGGTTTACATTCTATACCAGTACTAATAGATGAAGGGAAAACAGCAGTGACGCAAGAAGATAAAGCGGAAATGTTTGCTTCCACCTTTCAAAAGGCACACAGCTCAAATTATAAGAGATGGAGAGAAGAAATATTAAAGCAAAATCAAGATATTTTTAATAAAAAAATGGATAGTAAAACAGCTTTAGATGCTGCCTTTAATTTGTGGGAACTTAATAGAGTTTTAATGAGGGTTAGAAGTACTGCTCCTGGGAAAGCTAGAATCTGCTATATTATGATTAAACAGATAGATGACGTAATACTTAAAGTAATATTAGATCTTTTTAACAAAATTTGGACAATTACCGCTATCATGGAAACAAGCAATTGTAATCCTGATTCACAAACCAGGGAAAGATGCTACTATAGCAGGAAATTATAGGCCGATAGCTCTGACGTCTAACCTCTGTAAAGTAATGGAAAAAATGATTGTTAATCGACTATATTATGTATTGGAAAGCAAAGGATTAATGGCTCCTTATCAGTATGGTTTTTGACCAGGTAGATCCACCCTATATTGCACTAATTAGATTAGAAGCTGATGTTAAAAAGGCGCTAACAATGAAATAGGTGTTAGTGGCAGTATACATCGAAAAAGCATACAATATGACGTGGAGAGAAGGATTGTTGTTAAAAGATTTTATAATTGGGTTTTAAGTTTCTTATTCGGACAATCAATTCAAGTCAAGGTAGGAAATACAATTTCTGAGATGATGAAGGTAGAAAATGGAATACCACAGTTAAGTGCCATTAGTCCTTTATTATTTAACATGATGATTAATGATCTATTCGAAGGAATTTATCCAGGAATTAAAACAGCTTTATATGCAGATGATGGAGCAATGTGGAAGAGGGGAAGAAACATGAAATATAAAGTGAAAAATTCAAGAAGCAATTAAAATTGTAGAGAATTGGTCATTGGAATGGGGATTTAGATTTTCTATATCCAAAACGTGTTGTCAGTTTTTTACTAAAAAGGGGATTGCAGAAAAAATTTAACTTTATATAAAGTATATAAACTTTATATAATTTAACTTTGTATAAAAAGCCACTAGAAAGGGTATCAAAATTTAAATATTTAGGTTTATGTTTTGACTCCAAATTAACATGGAAAATTCATGTCAAATATATTGAAGAGAAATGCAGCAAAGTACTGAATTTAATGAGATAGTAGGCCAGGAATGGGGAACAATCTATGATCAAAATATTGTACTCTCTTAAGATCCGTTTTGGATTATGGATGCATTATATATGGATCTGCATCAGATAGTATGCTTAAAAAGTTAGACTTAATTCAGGCATGAGCGTTGAGATGTATTACAGGAGCAATTAAAACAACTCCAATCTCAGCAATGCAAGTGGAAACAGGGTATTACCCATTAGAAATAAGACGCCAAAAATTAGCTGTTGCTTACTGGATCAGGTTACAAGGGCATAAACATGAACATTGTACTAAAGCAATTATTGAGGGGAGTTGGAAGACTATAAACTTAACAGGAAATGGTTTTGCCTGGAAAGCAAAGGAGTAGGCTTAAGGAATGTCACTAGGTAACTTATCATTTTCATTAATGGCAACTATTTCCCCAATACCCCCATGTTTTTTTAGCCAACCTGAAGTTGATTTACTAATTCATGAGAGTGTTAAAAAAAAATATTGATATTAAGAACTATACAATCGAATATATTTGAACAGTCTATTTTTCATTTCTCTCAATATACACAGATGGATCAAGAAACCCAGAGATAGGTCGTACTGGATCAGCATTTAATGTTCCTGAATTTAAAATAGGAAAATATGGGAAATTAACTGATGGGACCTCAGTATATACTGCTGAACTAATGGAAATTCAGATGACACTTAGATGGGTGGAAGAGGTGACGCCAAACAAAGTTGTGATTTGTTCAGATTGTATGGCATCACTTATAAGCCTACTAACTTATTAAACAGTTAGATATGATATTTATGTAGAAATATTGAAAATCTTGTATAGATTAAGACAAATTGGAATAATTTAATTTAAATTTGTTTGGGTACCAGCTCACGCAGATATACCAGGAAATGAAAGATCGGATAGAATGGCTAAAGAGTCATTTAAACTGAACTTCCCCACTATTACTGTTGCATTAAGTAGGATGGAAGGGAAAAGTATCATTAAAGAAGCTTGTAACCAGAAATGGCAAATGAATCGGAATGAGTGTAAAACGGGAAGGCATTTATATAATATACATTAAACCGTAAGACAAAGTAATATGACACTAAATTTAAGTAGAGAGGATCAGGTTATTTTCATCAAGACTAAGGATGGGACATACTAAACTCAATTCTACACTTTATATTATAGGGAAACATGGAACGGGATTATGCAAATTATGCCAAGTAAATGAATAGGAATAGGAATAGGTTGCAAAGTATTTACAATCAATAGCCTATTAAACATAAAACTTTGATCTGGGAAAATTAGATGGTTAGTTTTAAAAATGATTAAGCATAGTGGTCTTAGAAATAGAATATAGACATCTTTTAACATGCTTCTAGACTGAAATCACTTCACACTCTAGCACAGGTGGTGGCAGTATGCACCATAAAGCTGGTATGCGACCTGCCAATAAATCCAAAGAAGAAGAAGAATCATCGCAAAATTAAAAGGTGTTTCTCTCTATAATCGTAAGTCATCTGATCAAGAATCTTCAAGATATAAAACCCCTTTCTTAGCACACAAGCAGGCAAAAGTGGTATGTGGATGTATTTTCTGTTTATTTATGTAATGTGACATGCATGTTTTAATGTGTGACTGGTGTTTGTCGTATATTTTGTCCTTTTTACTCAGTTCTGCGGTGTTGGTGTTGATGATGCTGTCTATGTTTGGCATCTGTATCGATGAGTGCATTAAACATCTGTGAAAAAGTAACCTCAGACTTAGCATTGTGACTAAGGGCGGCATAGTAGAACACTTCACTGCATCGGTGAAGGCCAAGATCATCAGATGGTAAAGCTGCATGAGAAAGTCGGCCAGCAAGAGGCGCTACATGTTGGATAAGGGAAGTACAACTTTTCAAAGATTGCAGTTGACTGACTGAAGAAGCCAGTGGGCAAGTAAAGGCTAAACAAAAAAGCACTTTTAAGTTAGTGATTTGGAAGCAGCACAAAGTCTTGTGAACTGTGCTAAAGTTTCAGTTGCACTGGTATTTCCATCATCTTCTTTCCAAGATAAAGTTGGATATTTTCCTAATATTGAGTGGCTTATTAAGAAACTATAAGGACTAAATAGACAAACAAATGTGTTGTATGTATTATTGAGAGAGTGAAGTTGAAATTTTCTGTGTTTAAGATTCTGTATACTTTATTATTTGGGATATTAATATTTCACAACTTATATTCATGCTTCTGCTACTTTACAGTTCTATAGTTTACAATTTACAAGGTTGAATCACATGAGTTTAGGTGACCTAGTTGCTTACACTAGAACTTTAGAATGTTCCTTTTGAACATCACATTGTAGTTTAGCACAGCATTGACATGTCTGATACAAGTGAAAATACAGTGCTATCCTCTAAAGAAGCTATCTGTGTAGATCCTACAGCACAAGAAGTTGACGATGCAGAGCAGGTTATCCCATCACAGCAGGCTGATATAGCTGAGCATGTTGAAGTTGCTGCACAAGTACAACAACCTCAGGTGGGCACAGATGCTACACAGTTCCCAGACATTAGAAGAAGCCAGCATGTACGCATGCTTACTGAAAAGGGTAAAACATTGCAAGACACTAGACTGAACAATCTGAAAAGAAGCTTTGAAAAGAAAATAGAAGATGGAAGTATCACATCAATGGGTTGAAAAGAGTCATGAAAAACAGTGATGATGCAGATTTGATTTTTGAGGTTGTGAGCACCATTATTGTCATTCAGTCTGAGGTTGACCATATTTATGGTGACATAAGAAGCCTCACAAGCCCTGAGACAGAAATTCTGAGAAAAAATGACACTTGTCTTGCCATTTACTAGCACTATCTGCTTCCAATGAAGCCTCTAATGACCTTGTGAAGGCACTTGCTGAAGCTATTACAGCCAATAGGATTCCAATTCCAGAACCTGTTGTTTTCCCAGGAGAACCTATGAAGTATAATGATTGAAAACTGTCCTTTCAGACGTTAATTGATCGCAAGAATTTGCCAGCCAAAGAAAAGCTCTTCTTTTCCAAAAAGCTCTTCTCTTCCACTTTCTGATAGGAAAAGAAGCAGCTTACACGGCTGCCTGGAACATACTTGAAGACAGGTTTGGCCATCCATTTGTAGTTGGCAAGTCATACTGCGGCAAAACACAGTCATGGCACAAAATTGCTACCAAGGATAGCAAAGACCTCCAGAAATGTGCTTTTTTGAAAAGCATTGAATCAGCCATGCCTTATATTCAAGGTTTACAAGCTCTGAATGACTGTGTTGAAAATCAAAGGATATCAGCTAAATTGCCAGAGTGGTTGAGTTCACGTTGGAATAGAGCAGTCACTAAATTCTAAGATGAATATAAAAGATTTCCTGATTTCAAATACTTCATTGAATTTCTTAACAAGGAAGCTAGAATTGCATGCAATCCTATCACTTCACTGCAAGCAATAAAGCCAGTAGAGCAAGTGAGATTCAAGCAACCTGATCAAGATCACTCCAAGTTTCAACAAAATCGCAACTCAAGTGCTAAGACATTCACTACTAGTTCCAATGAAAAGACTAGCATCACGTGTGTCTTTTGTAAGAGACATGGCCACACTCTTCATAAGTGTCACAAGATTATGGAAAGACCAGTTGAAGAAAGACTGAAGTTTGTACAGTCTGAGAAATTGTGCTTTGGCTGTCTTGAGTGTTGTCATAACTCTAAAGGCTGCACCTTTAGGAGTGTGTGTGAAAAATTTTGAGAACATTCATCCAACGTGCTTACATCAGGATTGGGTAAATAAAAGACAAAGGACAAAGAGTTAGACTCAGTCAAGATTAGTCAAGGGCTAATCAAGTCTCTGCAGGCAGAACAACTGAATCACAATGGTTACAAGTGTCTATGCCGGTGACTTCAAACGGAGTGGTTCAAGAAAAGAATGGCACCTATACTTCATCATTTGTTCCAGTATATGTTTCAACTACAGCTGAACCAAGGAAGGAGATTTTAGTGTACACTTTGCTTGATACGCAAAGTGACACCACTTTCATTCTAAAGGATGTAGCTGAGACACTTGATATTAAAAAGGATCCAATCAAATTCAAGATTTCTACAATAACTTCCAAGACAAAGGTTGTTTCCAGTCACAAATTGAATGGACTACAAGTAAGAGGCATCAAGTCCGAAGTGAAAATCCAACTTCCGACAACCTACACTAGAGACTACATACCTGTCAATAGATCTCATTTACCCACATGTGAAACTGCAAAGAACTGGCCTCATCTAGAACATCTAGCAGATGAAATGGCTCCTGCACTTGATTGTGAAGTAGGTCTGTTTATAGGCTATAACTGTCATCAAGCCTTACTCCCCAGAGATGTTCTCAGTGGTGATGACGACCAGCCATTTGCACAAACATCTGTGTTGGGTTGGAGTATCGTTGGGTACAACCAGTACAATGGTGATTACAAAGATGAAATTGGGGTGAGTCATAGGATTATCTTGAAGCAAGTTCTACCAGCTGGTGAACCATCTTACAAGCTCAAGTCTGAAGTCTGCTTCATAAACAGGAACAAGGTTAAGGAGATGAACACTCCAGCAAAGATACTGAAGGTTTCTGAGTCAGACTTTGTTGAAAGGAATAATGAGGAAGTCTCTGCATCACAAGAAGACTTAAGGTTTTTGGCAAAGTTAAACGAAGGCATTGAGCAAATGCAAGATGGGCACTATCAGATGCCATTGCCGTTTAAGGGCGAGAGAACGGACTTGCCAAACAACAAAGCGTGTGCAGAGTATAGACTAAAATCCTTAGAGAAATGTTTAAAGAGGAATGAGCAGTACCACAAGGACTACCTGGCTTTCATGAAGTACATAATAGCAAGAGGCGATGCTGAAAAGGTCTCAGGGATGGAGTTAAGCGATCAACCAGCATGGTATATCCCTCACCAAGGGGTTTACAACCTGCTAAAGCCAGGCAAGATTCGCATTGTCTTTGATTGCTCAGATTTCAGAATACTTCTCTGAAAGAGCATCTACTGACTGGACCTGACCTCACATCCCTGCCTCCTCGCCGGGATGTGCAAACTTCGGGCTCAAGTACCTCGCCTCACAAGGTGAAGGCAAGTTTAATCAAGCCAAAGTGAAGTTTATGCAACGTAATTTTTATGTTGACGATGGCTTAGCAAGTGTGGACACTGAAGCAGAGGCAATCCAGCTTGTAAAAGAAGCCAGGGATCTCTGCAATACCGGGAAGCTCGCACAAATTCATCACCAACAGCAAGAAGGTAACTGCCATTATTCCAAAGGAGGAATGTACTGAAAATGCAACTAACTTTGACTTGGCCCTAGGAGTAGGGCTGGGCGATATGGAGCAAAAAATATATCTCGATATATTTTGCTATATCTCGATATACGATATATATCTCGATATCTTTACAGGAAAAATAACTCCCCAAAAACTACTGCAAAAACAAATATGCCAAATATTACGTTTAGGGCCTTATGAAATGTTTTATTTTTTTCTTCACCATATGTTTTATTGTTACCTAATTCTGTGATTTAGCATGTGTAATTACTTAAATGCATAAAAACAACTTAATTAGTTAAAAAATTCTTAAAATAGCCTTATGTGAAATGTTTTTTTCCCTTCAGAAATTCTGTGTATTTACATTTTTCTGGTTATCAAATGAAGGCATAAAACATTCATTTAATTTATCTTTTAATTATTTAAAATTAAGCAAACTTTATTTTTTGGTAAACAAAGGGGATTTACTATTAAAAATAAAACGTGGAAGAAATGTTGTGTCATTTTTCCTTAATTATGTTCATTTCATTTTTAATAGTAGTAGTAGTGGGCTATGTACATTCTGCTGAACAATAGTAATAGATTTCTGGCAAATACTTTTATTGTGACGATTTTACCTTTACAGATCCGTGTATGTGATACTACAGTCTATGATGTGATATGAGCTAGTTTTACTCAAATCAAACGGTCAGATGCTCATGAAGTGACTCTCTGTGCAGTTCTGGAGATGTTCCTCATGTGTTCACGTCTTAATTTAGTGAGAGGAAAGACGCTGAAATCAGCGCGAGCGTCACGCGCGCTTCCGTGTGTTTAATGAATAAAGACGCACTTCTGCGTCCATTCATTAACACAGACATGCAGAACATGCAGGATTCATATTTAAAAATACTTTTTCCGGGTTAATATTTGCAGATATTAGTCCATATCGAGATTTGATGTAAGTGCATGACCTACTTTTGATTAATTTATTCAAAATTTGACAAATTCTGTGACATTCCGCGTAAACTGTAAATTCCGTTTTTATGACTGGATTCTGCGATTCCGTCTGCGTTTTCTGCATCGCGGAAATCATTGAGCCCTACAGTAGACATCTGCCTGCTGTTTGCCCTACGCCTTAAAACCGAAGTATCTCGATATAATAGAGCCAGTTGTCTTTTTTTTAAAGACTTTTTTCTAGACTAGTTCTGTACACGCGAGGGGAGGGGGGACAAAAAAAAGGAGGCGGGGGGCGAGCGATCGGGGGCGAGCACAGCACAGAGAAGGCAAACAAGCAAAGTGGCGGAATCAGAATTAAATATAAACAATATATCGATATATATGATATGACAAAATCCATATCGTGTTTAAAAAATATCTCGATATATTTTAAATATCGAGATATCGCCCACCCCTACCTAGGAGAACCTAAAATAGAAAGGGCGCTCAGAGTCCATTGGTGCATAGCTTCAGATGAGTTCCATTTCAGAGTACTAGTAAAGGAAAATCCTTTCACCAGAAGAGGTGTGCTGTCTACAGCTGCTTCCATTTTTGAACCTCTTGGATTCATCGCTCCCTTCATTTTAGTTGGGAAAAGAATCATACAAAGTATAGTCAAGACAAGACAAGCTGGGATGAACCACTTCCTGATGACCTCAAGCCGCATTGCTGCGAGACCTCCATAACCTGTCTTCGGTAAAGATACCACGCTGTTATGCGCCATTAACACACAAGGATGTTCAGCAATATGAGCAATATGAGGATGTTCACCATTTCTCGGACGCCAGTGTGTCAGGCTATAGAGTATGTTCATACCTCAGATCTGTGACTAAGTCTGGAGAAGTCTACTGCACTCTTGTTATGGGTAAAGCTAGGGTTGCCCCAACAAAGATAACAACATTTCCCAGACTGGAGCTCTCAGCTGCTGTGGTCGCCACAAGAACTGGCAATCTGATCAAAAGATAACAACTAGATTTGGATGGCATTCATGAATACTACTGGATCGACTCCAAGGTTATTCTTGGCTATATTAACAATGATGCAGATTGCCGGTTCCATGTATTTGTAGCCAACTGAAGTCAGCAGATCAGGACAAGCACTGAGCCTAGTCAATGGAGATATGTTGCTTCAGATCAAAAACCAGCTGACCACGCCTCTCGGGGGCTCACTGTAAAGGAACTCATGGGATCGAACTGGTTTACTGGTCCAAGTTTCTTATGGCAAAGAGAAATTCCTAAGGAGAACATTACGGTGGAAGAAGTTGATGAGGAAGACCCAGAACTCAAAAGGGTATAGGTTCTTACATCCAAGGCAAAGGAAGAGTGGTCTCTGTCAGATCGCCTGCAGATTGGAAGAGGGCAGTGAAGGCTGTAGCGAGACTCAAACGTTGTGCAAGGAGTGTAAAGGGTTTAGTAGAAAGATCCAGTGAAGCCACAGCACTTGAAGAAAGAAAGGATGCTTAGCAATTCATTATTCGTACAGTCCAAGAAAAAGTGTTCAGATAAGAAATCAAATCTCTAAGAAAAGGGAAGGAAGTTAATTCAGATCAGTTCAATAAGCTGCACAAGTTAAGTCAATTTATTGATGATCATGATATCTTATGAGTGGGAGGAAGACTGACTCAGGCTGAGCTTCACCCTCATGTCAAGCATCCGGCCATTCTTCCTAAGGGTCATCATTTATCTCGTCTACTCCTAAAACGCTTCCATGAGAAGGTGCAACATCAAGGTTCTGGCATGACTATTAATGAAATCCGCTTCAATGGTATTTGGATTCTGGGATGCAGTAGTGAAGTGTCATCTCACATCTACAAATGTATTAAATGTAGGAAGCTAAGAAAATGCATTCAGGAGCAAAGGATGACTGACCTGCCACTTGAAAGGATGGAAGCTACTCCTCCATTTGTTCATAGTGGCATGGACTGCTTCGGACCATTTTATGTTAAAGAGGGAAGGAGAGAGTTGAAGAGATACAGACTCTTGTTCACCTGCATGTGCTCACAAGCTGTTCATCTTGAGGTGCTAGATGATCTTAGCACTGATGCATTTTTTAATGCACTGCAATGTTTCATTGCGATACGTGGCAATGTAAGTCCGCTGCATAGTGATCAAGGTACCAACTTTATCGGTGCAAAGGGAGAGTTCCTAGATTTCATGAAGAAAATTGACCAAGAGCGTGTGAAATAGTTAGGCTGTACATTCATTATGAACACGCCTGCTTCCAGTCCCATGGGTGGTGTCTGGGAGAGACAGATCCGGACTGTAAGGAGTGTACTGACATTCATTCTAGACCAGTCTGCAGCAAGGCTGGACACTTATTAAGAACATACATGTATGAAGTAATGGCGATCATAAATAGTCGACCATTGACCTCAGAACACCTCGATGACCCTGTGGGACCAGAAATGTTGACGCCAAATCATATACTTACAATGAAGTCCACTATAATTGCACCACCTCCTGGAGCGTTTGTAAGGGAGGATCTCTATCTTCAGAAGAGATGGAAAAGTGTTCAATTTCTGGCGAATGAGTTTTGGACCAGGTGGAGAAAGGAATATCTGTTGAATTTGCAGCAGAGAAGTAAGTGGAACAAGAGCAGGAGAAACGCTAAGATAAATGATATTGTTCTGCTCCAAGATGACTTGGCACCAAGAAATCAGTGGAAAGTGATAGAAGTTTTTCCAGGAACTGATGGTAGGGTGAGAAGACCTAAACTTCTTGTTAGTAATGCAACACTGGATAGCAAAGGTGCATGCAAATGCAAGTTAGTCTATCTAGAAAGACCCATACACAGAACAGTTTTATTACTTGAAGCTAATTAAAGGGTTACGTTTGATGAGGGATTTCACTGTGTATAGTTAACGTGTACAAAATACCCTTTTGAATGTTAAGTTCATCATGTGTTACTTGAGTATTCATAATTTATATTAGGAATCACACATAGTGTGATGGTGGGAGTGTAATTGCTGCCTCAAAGTTTTTATTTTCCGTCACAAAGGGAGTTGATATATATTTCCACTAGACAGTGTTGTGCATGAACGCGTTCAATGAACGACGTTCACTGAACGCGTTCATATTTTCGCCGAACGCTGAACTGAACGAATCACTTTTCATACAATGAACGTGAACGAGAGCGGCGCTCACTATGGCAGGAATGAACAGCACGCGCAGTTCACGTTCACGCTCATTTGAAAAGTCAGGTTTTACCAGGGCTTAATTTGAGCCGGAACATGTTCCGTCACCTCCAACATTGGATCCGGCACCTCCTGTGTCACTAAAATTAATTGCCTAAATGAAAAAAAAAATTACTCTTTGTGTAGTGTTCAATGTTTGTGAAACATGACTTGCGCGCTTGTTGTACTAGTTGAGATTGCTGTTAGCCTCGATCGTTTCACGCTTGGGAAAAATGTCAAAAAGACAGGAAAGTATGTGTAGTGTAGTAAATATAAGCGGACTACGCCACCTCCTTATTTAAGGCAGGAGGAGCCCTCTAGGGGTCACAATACGGATTATGGACAACAAATGTAGTTTGTAACAAAGGGTAACAATTTTATTGTTCCAATAGAACCATCAAATGTTAAAAACTGTTAATAACATTCACAGAAGTTGGAATTGGCTCTCCTCAAGACTGCAAGAGGGTCGGGCCTGCTCTTGTGGACCTCCTACCACCTGTAAGAGACAGAAGAAGACAGAAGAAACCCCACAGCATACACTGCAAATAAGTAGTAACCTTTAAGTCACTATTTCAGTGCCAACTTCCAGTACACACCACACAGCAGTGTCACACCACCCAAATCACCCACACCGAAGGAGGTCTAGTGTAGATGCAGGCCCGGCCCTGTACAAAGCCTCTGACCACTGGAACACACAAAAGAGGAGAGCAGTACCAAAGAAAACAAAACAAATGACAAATAACATTTAAGATCAAAATCAATATCAAATAACAATAACAAACCACAATACAAATCTAAAATATACAAGAAACAGTGGCTGGTCTGCCCCTTTAACAATAAAGAGACGTGCATGTTAATACACATCAATGCAGCCCACAATTTAAAACAACAAAACAAAACCTACTTCAGCGAAAGTACAACTGCAACACAGTTACCCAATCTCAGCTCTCAATCCCCAAACATGATTGATAAAAGGTACGTTATTCAGCATTCCAACACGGCCATCAGCCCATTGAAGGTACCGCAGCAATAAATGTTTGTCTGCCTCATTTCCCAGACAGAGAATAAACCTCTTAAATAATCAGCCTAAAAGAAGAAAATAACAAAGATGGAATTTCACCATCAAGGAGCAGTTGGAAACTTCATGCAAACAACCCAAACTAACAAATAAAACATACCTATGAAAGGGTACGGAGGCTGCACGTTGAGCACAACAGACACACGCCAGAACTGCAGAAAAACCACCACCTATTGCTGCAAGAACCCTTTATGCGATCTGAATGATAGAACTAACCATCTACACTTGAAACTGGTTGCTGGCCAGTCTCCTCCCACATTCACCCCCCCAAAAAGATGTCGTCGCCTCGACGATAAGGACTAAATTATAGCCAGGGACTAAAAGGATTAGCTTGGTTTAGACCTGTAAAAGCAGCAGCCCCTACCGCCCCAACATAAAAGCTTGTCACTGCAGATTGCGGCAGATGGTACGGATTTGAATGTTGACCAGCTGTTGGCCTTGAAGTACGTCGAAGGGTCAGCATCTCATCTTGAGGTTGTGGCATCTCCTGCTGATAACTGGCTTGATGGGAATGAGGTTGCAATATATCTTGCTCCAATCCATCACTGACTGGAATGACATCTCCCTGAGCATCGGAATCTGCCTCCTGGACACTTTTTTCTCTGCCAGGCGTTAACACATGGTATGCCCCTTCTGGAAAGCTGTCGACAGACAGAATAGATTTTTCTTTAGTAGGCCACTCCGAATAATCCTCTTCTTCACTATCACGTTCAACTTCATGGGCACCAGCTTGCGGACAGGGCCGGGGTATTACTGGCTCACAGGGCTGATCTTCCATCATCAACTGATGTAACTGTGTACGGAGCACCGGGTTTGTCTGGCACATTGACTACTTTATACAGCACTGGTGACCACACATCTTGGATCTTATGACGGCCTTGATGGCGATGGTCTTTTAAATAAATCAGTTGCCCTTTGCTCAATCCACGATCGTGTACCTGGTTGTTGTGATGCTGTTGTCGATATTCTGCTGCTTCTTCAAGATTTTTCCATGCTAAATTACGTGCCAGCTGAAGCCGTTCCTGGTGGTGCTGGACCCACTCTTCCCAGGAGTTAATTACTTCCTGGTCAGCCTCGGAGACATCCACCCCCAAAAGGGAATCAACCGGGAGTTGCGGGGACACCCCAAACATTAAAGAATACGGTGAATGTCCAGTGGAGCGATGAGTCGTTGTATTATATGCCCAAACCAGCTGAGAGATATACTTGGGCCACGCCCGTTTTTTCTCTGGGGGAAGGGAGCGAAGCAGGTCGTGAAGAGTCCGATTGAATCTCTCACACTGCCCATTTCCTTGTGGATGGTATGTTGTGGTCCTAGATTTTTCAATCCCATAGAGGCTACAGAACTGTCGAATAAGAGCACTCTCAAAGTTTCTCCCCTGATCAGAGTGTATTCTTTTAGGCACTCCAAAACGATAAAACCAGCTCTCAACCAGGGTTTTGGCTACGGTAATGGCGCTTTGATCTTTAGTAGGCACCGCCTGTGTATATTTGGAAAAGACATCAGTCATGACCAACACGTTTTCTCGCCGATCCGTACCAGGTTCCAAAAGAGTGAAATCTATTGCAAGAACCTCCAATGGCTGGCTAGCAAGGAGAACACCTTGATATGTCTTCACTCCTGGCTGAACAGCTTTTGAGAGTATGCAACGTTGACAATGCTGGCAGTACTTCTCTATCTCAACTCCCATTCCTGGCCAGTAGCACCTTTGCCTGATCAGATCGGTAGTCCTTCGCACCCCTTGATGCCCATGCCCATCATGAAGGTTATACAGAACTTCCTGGCGGAGGCAAGAAGGCAAAAGCAACTGAAAAAACTCTTCACCGTGAGATGTCATTGCCCGTCTGTACAACAAACCATTTTTCTCAGTTATCCGATCCCATTGACGAAGCAGACACTGAAGATCTCTTGACAGCTGTACCCGTTGTTCTTTAGTTGGTAGTTGCCCCAACCTCCAGAATGAGAGAAATGACTTCAACAGGGAATCTGCATCTTGCAGTGCCACCAAGTCAGCTCTGGAACGACTGGGAAACACCCCAATCTGTTGCAACATCACATTGGCTCCTGCATTTTGAGTTACATCGAGGCATTGCTCATGCGGGTTAAATCCATCACCACGATCCTCGCTGACCTGCTCACTGTATTGG
This sequence comes from Carassius carassius, assembly GCF_963082965.1. Classification (NCBI taxonomy): domain Eukaryota; kingdom Metazoa; phylum Chordata; class Actinopteri; order Cypriniformes; family Cyprinidae; genus Carassius; species Carassius carassius. The sequence goes on along the minus strand of NC_081755.1, from coordinate 23,896,044 downwards.
CGAGAAAGAGAGTCAGCATTTCCATTGACACGACCTGGGCGGTACTGCACAGTAAAATCAAAAGCAGCCAATTGGGCTATCCATCGTTGTTCAGTGGCACCCAACTTAATCGACTGGAAATGGCTAAGCGGATTATTATCAGTATACACAGTGCATTTACTTCCCAGCAAGTACTCTCTGAATTTCTCTGATAAAGCCCACTTAAGTGCCAAGAGCTCCAATTTCATAGAGCTATAATTCTCCATGTTTCTCTCAGCCCTTCGCAGCGACCGGCTGGCATGGGCTACTGGCTTCAACCTGCCCTGATTTTCTTGAGACAGGACGGCCCCTAAGCCCTGATGACTCGCATCAACTTCCACAACAAATGGCTTGGTAAAGTCGGCAAAGGCCAGAATAGGGGCACATGTAAGAGTCCGCTTTAATTCTCTGAAACTTTGCTCACACTCATCGGTCCACATGTTAGGCAAAAATGTACCTGGTTTGGCCTTGCCTTTCTTCACAGTTTTAAGAACATCAGCAACCAGTTGATGGAGGGGGGCAGCTAATTGAGCAAAACCCTTCACAAATCGACGATAATAACTACAGAAACCCAGGAAAGACCTGACTTCCGTCACGTCACGCGGCCGCCTCCAATTTGCCACAGCAGATGTTTTTTCTGGATCAGTCGCCACCCCTTCTCTGGAAACACGATGCCCCAGGTACTGCACTTCCTGTTTAAAGAAATGGCATTTACTTAACTTTGCTTTTAGTTCTTTCTTTTTCAGTCGGCTAAGAACCACCTCCAATCTCTGCAAATGCTGTTCCACCGAAGAAGAGAAAACAATAACGTCATCAAGATACAAAAGGACAGACTGTAAACTCTGGTCACCAAATATTCTTTCCATGAGCCTTTGGAAAGTCCCCGGTGCATTACATAACCCAAATGGCATTCTCTCAAACTCAAAGAGCCCAAAAGGTGTGCAAAAGGCAGTCTTTGCTTTATCTCTTTCAGCCACCGGGACCTGGTTATAACCACTCGCCAGATCTAGGGTAGAAAACCACTGTGCACCTGCCAGGGCATCCAATGACTCTTCAATACGGGGAAGTGGATAAGCATCCTTCCGTGTCTTGGCGTTCAATTGTCGATAGTCCACACACATTCTTAATTCGCCACTCTTTTTCTGTACCAACACAATAGGTGACGCATAGGGACTACTGCTTTCTCTAATTACCTTACTGTCCAGAAGCTGCTTAATGTGATTTTTTACAGCCTGCCACTGTGTAGGGGGTATTCTCCTATATCTCTGACGCACTGGGATATTATCAGTAAGTGGTATTTCATGTTCAATCTCATCAGTACACCCTAGGTCACCCTCACTTTTGGCAAAAACCTGTTGGTACTTCTCCAATAGCTCTTTCACTTGTCTACTCTCCGCAGATGTTAACCCTGGCCATTGTAATGCTGAAATAGTCTCTGATACAGGCACATGAGATCCCATAACTGTATGGGCATTCACTACAGTCACATGCGCAACCTCTTCACCCTCCCCAACAAAGTTCAACTGCTGTCCTTCAATTCCCTCAACATGATGTAACTTGCCCAGCACCTGTCTTGCATGCACTGTAGCCCCTGTAACTCCTACATTAACTACAGGTACATAAGTCACACCATTTACAACTGTCACTAAAGATGGTGACAGCAACAAACCTGGAGCAAGATCTGAGCCCCCTGGCTCCAACAACATAGGTTTTGGGGCGGTGTAGGGAACCTTTGGGCAAGTAACTTTTACAAATTTTAGGGACCCTGCTGGTATAAAATCTCCTGCCCTTTCAAGCACACGGACCCTACCTTCGCTGGTTACTGGACAAACCTCTAATCTATGGCAATGGCGCAAAGCCTTCTCCCAACCTGCTTTAGCTTGATCAGCATCTAATGAGCTAAACAATACTTCCCCTTGTTGTGCAAATAACTCTCGATAACATTCTCCAATTACATTCATTCCCAATAATCCTGGTACCGCCTCTTGTTGTGAAGCACCAAAGGGATCCTTTACCACTAAAACCCCCCGACCTGGAATGTTTCTGCCTAACACCTGGACATCCAATTCCAAGTAACCTACATAGGGAATATCTAGCCCATTAGCTGCCTTCAAGGCAAGCCACCCACATGATTGAAGTCTAGGGGCCGTCAAAGGTTTAAATGCCTCTTTAAAGAATGACTCTGTAATGGTGGTGACCATAGAACCTGTATCTAACAGACATTTCACTTCTACCCCACCCATTACCACATCAACAATTGGACATTTACCTATAAGAGGTGGTGAATTCTGCATGCTACTAATCTCATTATTAATACTTGTTCTCCCCCCATCTCCCATACCTGAGGGTCCAGTAGCAGCAGGGTTGGCATTTATCTCAACAGATGGGCTAGTGGCTCGTGGTCTCGGCCCCTGACGGCACTGACGAAGAATGTGTCCAGGTTTACGGCAACGCAGGCAAATAGGCAGACCTTCTGCAGTAAACTGATAATTAGAGTTAAGAGGGCGGGAGGCAGACTGATCCAACACAGACTGTATTTTAGCTAAACTTTGTAGGATGCTATTAATTTGCAACTGCTGTTTATGAAGTTGCTCTTGTAGATCAGACAAATCAAACCCCTTCCCAGTCCCCATTGAATTACAGGCCCCCTCAACATTAAAGTCAGCTCCTTGATGGTAAAGCCCTACTCGAGCCTGTCCAACAGGTCTCTCACCCTCTTCAGCCCATTTAATAGCCTCCTGTCGGAGTGCTAAAAAAGAAATTGCCGAGTTTTGTCTCACAATACTCTTTAATTCTCTGCGCAATGCCACATCACGCACATGTTCGACAAATTGGTCTCTAACCAAAATATCTGGATCTATTAGCTTATTTGGATAAGAACGCTGGATATCCCCAATTAAAGCCCACAGAGAGTGAGAAAACTCTTTTAATGACTCGTTATCTTTCTGTTTTCGTTCAAAAAACTGTTTTTGGAGACCAACAAAGGAAGAGGAGGAACCGTACAATTCTTTTAAAATTTGTAAAACAACCTCAGGGTTTTCCCGATCTGTCAAAGAGCGAAACCTAATTTCTGCTTTTGCTTCCCCCTCCAAATGATCATAAAGGAAGAGGGCCTTCTCTCTATTAGTAATACACCTATCCCGAAGACATGCTTCAACATTCTCGATCCAATCATAAACCGATAACTCCGTTTTGGATTTAGAGCCAGAAAAATAAGGACACTTCCTCTCCCGCTGAATATAAACAAACCTTTCAGATGTTGCTTGACTAGGGAGACTTGAGGCAATATTAGAAACCTCAGGTGGTCCACTAGTACTACTTGCAGCTGAACTGGCACCCCCTCCTAGATGAACCTGTGCATTAGCTACTCGCAACCTTTGTACTTCCTCACGTAGAGCAAGAAGTTCCTCCTGTTCCCCTTCAAAACTCATATTTACAACAACATAAAATTACTGCACAACATATAACAAAATAATGAAAAAAAATGAGAAAAAAAATTTGGCAAGTTATTTGTAGTCACTGGCCTCTAGGTCCCCGCTTGGCATCTCCGGGCAGTCGCTCCTCTTGTTATCCTGTCCCAGCCACTGTTTCTATTTTAACAATCATACAATAAATAACATAGAGATTACATTAAGACCCTGCCGACTACGCCAAAAATGTAGTGTAGTAAATATAAGCGGACTACGCCACCTCCTTATTTAAGGCAGGAGGAGCCCTCTAGGGGTCACAATACGGATTATGGACAACAAATGTAGTTTGTAACAAAGGGTAACAATTTTATTGTTCCAATAGAACCATCAAATGTTAAAAACATTCACAGAAGTTGGAATTGGCTCTCCTCAAGACTGCAAGAGGGTCGGGCCTGCTCTTGTGGACCTCCTACCACCTGTAAGAGACAGAAGAAGACAGAAGAAACCCCACAGCATACACTGCAAATAAGTAGTAACCTTTAAGTCACTATTTCAGTGCCAACTTCCAGTACACACCACACAGCAGTGTCACACCACCCAAATCACCCACACCGAAGGAGGTCTAGTGTAGATGCAGGCCCGGCCCTGTACAAAGCCTCTGACCACTGGAACACACAAAAGAGGAGAGCAGTACCAAAGAAAACAAAACAAATGACAAATAACATTTAAGATCAAAATCAATATCAAATAACAATAACAAACCACAATACAAATCTAAAATATACAAGAAACAGTGGCTGGTCTGCCCCTTTAACAATAAAGAGACATGCATGTTAATACACATCAATGCAGCCCACAATTTAAAACAACAAAACAAAACCTACTTCAGCGAAAGTACAACTGCAACACAGTTACCCAATCTCAGCTCTCAATCCCCAAACATGATTGATAAAAGGTACGTTATTCAGCATTCCAACACGGCCATCAGCCCATTGAAGGTACCGCAGCAATAAATGTTTGTCTGCCTCATTTCCCAGACAGAGAATAAACCTCTTAAATAATCAGCCTAAAAGAAGAAAATAACAAAGATGGAATTTCACCATCAAGGAGCAGTTGGAAACTTCATGCAAACAACCCAAACTAACAAATAAAACATACCTATGAAAGGGTACGGAGGCTGCACGTTGAGCACAACAGACACACGCCAGAACTGCAGAAAAACCACCACCTATTGCTGCAAGAACCCTTTATGCGATCTGAATGATAGAACTAACCATCTACACCTGAAACTGGTTGCTGGCCAGTCTCCTCCCACATATGCTTAACTTTTTCAAATACGCTGGACAGTCAGATCCCAAACAAGCAAAACTCGTTTCCGCTGATCAAAAAGGAGACCATGGTGGACACAGTAGTATCGATATCTCGTTATTTCGACATAGAAAGGGGACATTCTAATCTGCATTAAGCCACATTAAGCGTTCTTATAATGGTTTTCTATGGGAGGAAAATGCTTAACCGTTCATTTTATGGGCTCATCTGATTTTTTGTACATAGCATAGCCTATTTGTTAGGATTTTAGTATCATAATAATTAGGCTAATAAATGCACGCACAATTATCCGTGAACTTGATTTGAACAAATGCCTTTAAACTTGTGTGTGCAAAATTCAGAATTAAATTAATGTGCAGAAATGTGTACAAATAGAGAGTAGGCTATGTAGGCATACTATACTGTTGTAGCCATTAAAAAAAGTGCGTTTCATATTTGTTAAAATATTATAATGTTATTTTTTTTTTCCATTTATGTTGATTTATGAAAAGTGAACAGCACGACCGAGTAAGATAGGATGCGCAATATGAGACATGGAGCGGGTCAGACATGATTTTGACAGTTGAAGTTGAAGTTGTTATAGAAAGCCTTTCTTTAAAGTGAATTTCGTTTTGTATAAATTGTATCTTAATTTTAATCAACTTTTCATCAACCAATTGCCTGTATTTAATGAATAGGCCGACGAAACAAATATAACGGAGGTGCCCGCGCGCTCACTTGCATTGCACATCAACTAGAGCACATCCTAACTTAACGAAACTCAGTGTATGCCTCACACAGACATGACAAATACATCAAATACACAAAGCTTGATATGTATAAATAATTGTCTCTTGTTTATTGGTACAATAATTTTGATTAGTTTTGGAGTGGCAGTGATTTGCAGCTGGTAATGGATGGTAAAGAGGTTCTATTGAGTAAGATAGTGGCCTATCTTAAAAAGAATTTAACAAATGAACGTGAACTAGTTCGTTTTTAGATATGTGAACACATCATCTGTGTGAACTGAACTTTGAGCTAGTTCTTTTTACGTATGAACTGGCACAACACTGCCACTAGATAGCGCTTGTGTACTTCAGCACTCATTTAAGATACTTTTGATTAGTTCAATTTGTATAGTTTTTTATGTTTTGTTTATTTTTATAGTTAGTTATTATAGTTATTATAACTGTTGTTTATTTGAGCAAGATTGAATCTTTCTAAGAGTTTCTTGATTATATTTTATTTTATTCCCAACGTGCTTTTGTATGTCACTTCCTGTTTTGTCATCTGCATGAAGAGATGGAACGATGTAATTAATCATCACAAAATTAAAAGGTGTTTTTCTCTATAATCGTAAGTCATCTGATCAAGAATCTTCAAGATATAATCCCCTCTCTTAGCACACAAGCAGGCAAAAGTGGTATGTGGATGTATTTTCTGTTTATTTTCGAGTTTAATGTGACATGCGTGTTTTACATGTAACTGAATGTGTGACTGGTGTTTGTTGTGTATTTTGTCCTTTTTACTCAGTTCTACAGTGTTGGTGTTGATGTTGCTGTCTATGTTTGGCGTCTATATCGATGAGTGCATTAAACGTGTGAAAAAGCAATCTCAGCCTTCACATTGTGACTAAGGGCGGCATAAAGTATGTTAACTTAGTGTGCTTCTTAAATATCTGCAAACATATTATGGTATTTTTATGTTTTAGTAGAGTCAAAATCTTACATACAGCACCACTTACATTGGCTCTTTCATTCAGAAGGTGGGGCTTCCTGCGATTGAGCGGCCATATTGAGCATTGCATTTTTCCCCATTCAAACTTATTCATGGGTTTCTTGTTTCTTGTAGTTTCTTTTTGTGGCGACCGCCATCTTTAGGACCTTTCTAATCAGAAACCAAAATAACACTCCAACCAAGAAAAAAAATGGTATTAAAAAAAAGATACTTTAGGATTAGGTCCTTATTTAATTTCAAGTGAACTGCTGACTTCTATCAAGTCTAGTTAAAACTTACCAATGTGATGTTTGCTGATGGGCTATTTACATCTGCCTTATACACAATCCCTCTCCGTACACTAGGGTCATTTTCAGTCAAATTTTCACCTGCTCGAGATTTGTCCACCGTCCCGGATCCATCAGCCTGTGTACTCACTTCAAGATTCTGGGCCGAATCAACCGAACCAGATGTAATGCCATAACTTGCCGACACTGCCTCATCTAAGCCGGACTCGCCAGACATAGCCCAGTTTCATTTCTATTTCTACTGTACTGTTCATTAATATTTAATTTATTACATTTATTTCATTTATATCACAAATTTCATTTATTACAAATTTATAACGTTACCTTGACAAAACATTTACTTTCATTTTAATTATATAGATTATTATATAATAAATAACATGTCATAACAAATCTATAAACATCTTATTATCATGAAAGGAATTTTAAAGTTGATTAAAGAACTCGCTTGATCAAGCTAGCATGAGAATTTTTTATTTATTTACCATACCATGCAATTACAGCAAAAAAATATTGAAAAACTGACAATATTTGAAAAGAGTGTTCTTTTATACCAATACTAATTATACAAACAAACGCTCTTCACTCTTACATCCTTGAAGCAATTAAAGGTGCATCTCAATAAATTACAATGTCATGGAAAAGTTCATTTATTTCAGTAATTCAACTCAAATTGTGGAACTTGTTTATTAAATAAATTCAATGCACACAGACTGAAGTAGTTTAAGTCTTTGGTTCTTTTAACTGTGATGATTTTGGCTCACGTTTAACAAAAACCCACCAATTCACGATCTCAACAAATCAGAATGCTTCATAAGACCAATAAAAAAAAACATTTTTAGTGAACTGTTGGCCTTCGGGAAAGTATGTTAATTTACTGTACATATGCTTAATAGTTGGTAGGGGCTCCTTTTGCTTTAATTACTGCCTCAATTCGGTGTGACATGGAGGTGATCAGTTTGTGGCACTGCTGAGGTGGTCTGGAAGCCCAGGTTTCTTTGACAGTGGCCTTCAGCTCATCTGCATTGTTTGGTCTCTTGTTTCTCATTTTCCATATATTCTCTCTGGGGTTCAGGTCTGGTGAGTTTGCTGGCCAGTCAGGCGCACCAACACCATGGTCATTTAACCAACTTTTGGTGCTTTTGGCAGTGTGGGCAGGTACCAAATCCTGCTGGAAAATGAAATTATCATCTTCAAAAAGCTGTTCAGCAGAAGGAGCATAAATTGCTCCAAAATTTCTTGGTAAACGGATGCAGTGACTTTGGCTTTCAAAAAACACAATGGACCAACACCAGCAGATGACATTGCACCCCAAATCATCACAGACTGTGAAAACGTAACACTGGGCTTCAAGCTAATTTAGGTACACTGTAAAATCGAATAAGTTGGGCTTACTTAAAAAAAGCATGCAAACTGATTGCCTTGAAAAAACTAAGTAAAGTGAAATAGGAATAGTATGTTGTACTGACAAATGCTTAGTATAGTTAATTTACACAAGAGTTCTAGTAACTAAAAAAGAACTGTAGGGGGTACTTGATCCTTTCATTTAGGTTTACTCATGACTTAGTATAGCTACTCACTGACTCCCAGAATGCATTGCGCAGAATAAATTATGCAGTTCCTTTGTTTTAAAGTTGTTGTTTTTATTTGCCAATTTTATTTGCTGTCTTGTGTCAGCAGTAACACAACAAAAAGAGCAAATAAAATTGCTATTGTTACAATTAATGAAAATAAATTTAATTTAATTGTTACCATTGTTGTGATTCACGTGATGAATGTTTAAGTCTGTGTGTGACTTCAGCATATTACCACTCACTATTTAAGGATTATATAAAAAGCATATCAAGGTATTTATGAAAAATAAAATCTCAAAAAGGTCATTATTAAACACACACAAAAAAATGCTTTAATTAAAAAATAGGTAATTTTATAAAAGCAACCTATTTATTACTTTTCTTTGAAATCAAATAACTCTGATTTCATGATGCGTTTCTCCATTAATACAGAGAAAATTATAGTAACATAAATGAAGTTTCAAGTGCCCAACCAAAGGGAACGCTAATCACTATAATGGTGAGCTAAAAAAAAACCCGGCAATTAGCAATATATTAGTGTTAATTAATATATAAGTGTCACTCAAAACAGTAAGTAAATTGTTTTATTTGCCTTGAAAGTATCTGAAACTTAATAAAACCTAGTAAGTATAACAACTAAGTAAAGATAACTAATTAAATCTAAGTAAGGTAAACTATTGGATTTTACAGTGTATGAGCTTCTCCAGCCTTGCTCCAGACTCTAGGACCTTGGTCTCCAAATGAAATACAAAACTTGCTCTCATCTGAAAAGAGGACTTTGGACCACTGGGCAACAGTCCAGTTCTTCTTCTCCTTAGCCCAGGTAAGACATGATTGTCTTCTGGACAACTGTCAGATCAGCAGCCTTCCCCATGATTGTGTAACCTAGTGAACCAAACTGAGAGACCATTGAAGGCTCAGGAAACCTTTGCAGGTATTTTGAGTTGATTAGCTGATTGGCATGTCTGCCAATGACTGGCATATTCTGATTTGTTGAGATAGTGAATTTGTGGGTTTTTGTTAAATGTGAGCCAAAATCATCACAATTAAAAGAACCAAAGACTTAAACTACTTCAGTCTGCATGCACTGTATTTATTTAATACCAGAGTTTGACAATTTGAGTTGAATTACTGAAATAAATTAAGTTTTTCACAACATTCTAATTTACTGAGAAGCACCTGTACATCCAGTTACATTCATAAAAATAAGAATGTGGAAACTAAAACTACAAACCTTTCTCCTTGAATGTGCTGGACCATCATATTCATTTTGCGGATTGGAGTGTTGTTCATCAAAATAAGTGCAGTGTGAACATTCTACACTCACATAACTTAGATAAAAGATAAAAAAAACATCTCAATTTATTAACTTTAGGTGGAGCATAACAACTAAGCTAACTAAAATGTAAAAATGAATGCTTACGAGAAAATTTAATCAAGAGAATCCCATACATCCAAATCTCATGGTAAATATCCATTGTGATTTGTTGCTATCACAGCCCAGAGCACAGCAAAGCAGATTGACGGAATAGCAATTCGGTCCTACAAATGGTGGCCGCACCACTGTGTGATGTCACATGAAACCCATGAATATGACTGACATGTCTTGGGTATTCTATAGTCTTTGGACTACTCTGCTCTTATTGGTCAGATGGCCCAGTCTGTTGAGATTGGTCTAAAGTATACAGTGCCTGTACCGGAAATGAGAGAAAAGTGTTTATTGCATTTGAAATACAGATATTTTTCTGACAAAAACACATAGATTCACTACAGGAGGCCTTTATTCACCATATGGAATCGTGTGAGGCACATTTTATTATGGATGTGTGCTCTTTATTTCAAGACAATGAAGACATGGCGGCGACAACAACAGCAAGCATAAATGTTAACATTTTGGCGGCATTATGCAAATCTTCCTACATCATGACATAGAAATGTGGGGGCGTGTTTGAATGAGGCATTTTAGGAGGGCGTGGTTGACTCTTAAACTTTATAAAGAATATTTCTTTGGATTTGAGACTTTAGTCTTTGCAACGCTGCACATCTTCTTTATGCACCAAGTGCTTGTAACACTCCAAAGAGAAAGGACAAATTTTAATTGCATCACATGACCCCTTTAAACACCACTTACTCTTTTGGGAAGAGACAGTAAGAAACTCTGGGCTTATGAAGAAAACATGCTCCCGACCCGGTTAGGTTCATAGAGTAAGTCAGAACATTACATCATCTAAGACGTATATGGGAACTCCTCCCTTCTCCACTTTCGCTGAAATCTTATAGGCTAACGCCAGCTGGGGGACAGCTGGCCAATTGACGCGAAGCATGCAAATACTGACAGGTCAGCGGGCAGTATAAAATGCATGGGTGCGAAAATTACGTCAGAATCTCTTTCTTCACGCTAGAAGTCTTATCTAAGTCATCGTGGAAGTTGCAGTAGAGGACTACTCACCCTGTTTTTCCTCTCCGCATCCGATGGCTGCTACTGCTAGACTCGGACCTTCACCAGTTCTGTGTAACCTGCCTGGAAGCCTCACACGGACCACAAGTGCGCCCACTGTGCCGAGTTGCCAGTGCGCGCTCTCAGAGCCAGAGTGGCTCGGACAACAGCAGGAATGATGGGCCCTCCCCCACCCGAAGACGAGTTCGACGTCGGCTTGGTGGACGATAGCTTCTGCCCCGCAAACTTTGTCCTCTTCGGAGCTGGCAAGAACGACAACTCCATGTCGCTTTCTGCGTCGGAAAAGGTTTGGGCGTCTCAGTCGGACCGCCCCGACCAAGAGGGCCCTGCAGACCTCCTGGAGGAGCTCGTCAGGGTCTTCGGCAAGGCCGTCACGAAGCTCTTGCAACGCACCTGCCGAGCCTGTGAAAAGTAGCTGGACTCGTGGCTCCTCCAGTCGAGCCGCTGCCAGACGGCATTGAGGCATGAACAAGAGCTCGTGGTGAAGTTGTGGGCTGCACCTCAATTGGCCCACTCTGCCACACAGGCCATGTTCACACAAGTGGACGGGGCAGAAACCCCCCCCCCTCACCTGTGCCCGTCTCCCTCTGCATTGGGTTCGGACCACAGCTTGCCTTCCAAGCCATGCGGTTCACGGTCCATAGACGGACAAAGCCTATACTTCTGAGGGAAGGCAGCTTCTGCTCTTCATGCCAAGGCAATACTCCAGGTGTTTCAGGCAGACGGCGGCACAGTAGCACTGTCGTCATCAGGGATCTGCGCGCGGCAATCGTTCTCACGCTGATGGCTACTAAGCGCTCTGCTCAGCCGTTTCATGGGGCTCATGGTCGTCCTTACAGGCACCTATGGCTTACCCTAGCTGACCTGGAAGACGTGGACCGTAGGACGCTCCTAAACGTTCCAGTTGCTCCCTCTGGCCTCTTTGGTGACGCCATGGAGTCGGTCATGGAGCGTTTCTCAGAGACACAGAAAGCGTGCCAAGGCGATGAGCCACGTGATGCCCCGTCGCTCACTCCAGTCATCATCTGCGAGGTTCCTCTCTTCTGCACCTCGTCAGGCTCTAAGACCAGCTAAAACAGCCCGCCGTGGCACCCCGCTCCGAACCGGATGCTCGTTTCGGCCGAAACTAGCAGTGGTAAGAGCTTGGGAGGAAACGTCAGGGTCAGTTGAGGACCCCGCGCCGCGAGAGAGCCAGCGCGCCACCCTTGGCCACCGAGCCATCTCCCTGACGGACCGATAAAGTGGAAGAGTGAGCGTGCGGGAGGCCCCGCCCCCCAAGCACCATGTTCAAATGCATCATGTCCCCCATGTTACTTCGGGCGACGATTGCTATGTATGTTTAAATGCTGTTTGTGTGAGTTCCACAATAGAAGCATGTATACACTCAACAAAGAGCTTTTTCTTTCTCTTACACTCAACACTGTGTCACTCGCCCTGTCTCTGAGCAGCGCTGAGCCACAACCCATGATTATAATGGCCTCGTGAAGGCGCGAGAGTGCCAACACCACATAAACATGGTGTCAATCTCCCTGTTCAGATGCATCATGTCCCCCATGTTACTACGGGTGACGATTGCTATGTCTGTTAAATGCTGTTTGTGTGAGTTCCACAATAGAAGCATGTATACAATCAACAAAAGAGCTTTTCTTCCTCTTACACTCAACACCAAAAAACACGGTGTCACTCTCCCTGTTCAGATGCATCATGTCCCCCATGTTACTACGGGTGACGATTGCTATATGTGTTTAAATGCTGTTAGTGAGTAAAAATTCACAATAGAAGCATGTATCCAAATTCTTGCACCCAACACTGTCACTCGCCCTGTCTCAAATAGCGCAGAGCCACAACCCATGATTATAATGGCCTCTCGAGGGCGCAAGAGTGCCACACTTTATATAGCCGACACGAACCGCCCTCCCGCCAGTGCTTCTAGACTTGCGGGGGTGGGGCCCAGGTCAAAACAAGCCATCAGTGGCTGTAGAGCTAACACATCCGCGGTGTCATTTCATGGACGGTAGGAGGGCTATCCCGGGCGTTTCACCGTGGATACTGGGAATAATTCACGACGGATATTCTCTCCAATTCAAACGCAGACCTCCCTGCTTCAATGGCGTGCTCCCATCACTGACTTTGCCCCAAAACCGCCCTGTTCTGCGACAGGAAGTTCTCAGTCTGCTCGAGGGGAGCGATAGAGCGAAATTTCCCCTGAGATTGAGCGGAATGCGCATGTTGAATTATCTGGATGAATGGCTGATTTTAACCCACTGAAGAGATGTGCTATCAGTCTGGGGAGCAGTGCGTCTGGGCGTACCTGCCTCAGGCCTGTGGTCGGAGTCACAGAGAAGGTGGCACATAAACCGTTTGGAATTGGAAGCAGTGTCCTTAGCCCTGCAAGCCTTGCGGTCGAAATTGGAGTGGCAACATGTACTGATTCTAACCGACAACACGTCTGTGGTCTCGTACATAAATCGTCAGGGCAGCGTGCGCTCCAGAGCTCTATTCAAACAGGCAGCGAGTCTCCTGTTGTGGGCGGACCGACACTTAATCTCCATAAGAGTGTCGCACATCCCCGGTACTCTGAACCGTGGAGTGAGCATGCTTTCGAGGAATGGGATTCCTCATGGAGATGGAGGCTTCACCCAGGATCAGATCAAATGATTTGGGAGGGAGGGTGGAAGTGGATTTGTTTGCCACGAGCTAGAACATGCACTGTAAGACATTCTTCTCACTCCCCGCTGCCGGGAGATGCTCTGACATCGCGTTGGCCGGAAGCCAAGTTTTACACGTTCCCTCCGGTGAAGATTCTGCCTATGGTGTTATGCAAATTCAGGGAGGAGAGAGTTACAGTTATACTCGTGGCCCCGATCTGGCCGAATCAGCCCTGGTTCGCAGACCTGAGAGAGTAGTGATGGCTCCCCCATGGCGAATCCCCCTCAGGAAGGACCTGCTGTCTCAGGTGAACGGCACGATATGGCACCCCAGCCCCAAGCTGTGGAACCTTCATGTGTGGCCACTGTGGGGACCCTAATGAGCGGGACGCTCTGCACTCAAGAGTGCTGAACACACTTACGGAGACCCGCACACCATCAAACAGTCGCTGCTACGCTTTGAAGTGGGGAGCTTTCACAAATGGTGCGAGGACATTTATATTGACCCGGGGACCTGTTCCGTGTCGATGTTTTGTGCTTTCTACAGCACAGTATGGATAGCGGGAGTTTTCCATCCATGCTGAAGGTGTATGTGACCGCTATTGCCGCTTTTCATTCCCCGGTTGACGGGCAAACGATCGGTAAGCACGCTCTGGTAATCAGTTTTCTCAGGGGAGCAAGGATATTGTGTCCTTTATCTAGCTCTAGTTTTGAGGGCTCTATCTCTACTACCATTCGCACCCTTAGCTTCGATTGCGGTTAAGGAGCTTCCCAGAATACTGCCTTGCTTCTTGCTCTCGCCTCGGCGAAGCACCTTGGAGACTTTCATGAGTTTTTGGTGAACGATATATTGCATCTGTTTCGGACCTTGCGACTGTAATGTCACTCTCCGGCCGAGACCGGCTTACGTTTCGAAGTCACTCAATAGATCGTTTTGTTTCCCTGCCCGCCTTATCTGCTGAGCCGTCAGCCTCGCATGACGCTGATGCTCAGAGTGCCGGGACCCTGTTAGGGTTTTACGGATGTATATGGATCGCTCGGCTCAGCTATACAGTAGTTACCATGGCTGCTAACTCTGTGTTATGGTTTATATGATTTATGCAGTCGTCACCGCAAACGCCGTCGACTCTGTGTTTAACTCTCATGCTTGAGTGCTTATTGCATTGTGTCTGCCCTACTCAGTGCAGCCTTCGAGTTATTGCATGAAGATATGCAAATTTTGTTAGGGTCGGAGCAGATGTCTCATTGGTCTAGTTCCGCCTATTAGATGCGAGCACTCTTAGCGATACGGCCATTGGCTAGAACTGTCTTGCTTATGTGTGGGGGTGATTGATTCCCTTCAGGGCTTATCTTCACTGCCCTCACGCCGGGATTTTATACAGTTCCCATATACGTCTTAGCTGACGTAATGTTGAGTTACCGCCTCGAGAAGGGAACGTCTCCGGTTACTATCGTAACCTGGTAAGAATGGCCCCAGTGCTAGGCTTTCCAAGAATCCTCTCATTATAAAATAATTTTCTAAGATCGCGATAAACTACAACGAGGAACAGCTTTTTAGTTATTATAAAGGGAGTCCACTTTATGTGCTTTCTAGCAGGGCGGATCTAGAAAAATATTGATGGGGTGGCGAGAAGAGGGCAGGAATTTTTGAGGGGTGGCAACATATGGCAGAAGTATATATACTGAATTTAGTCACAGTTATCACAGTTTGATGATAAATAGTATATGTACACACTACAAAAGGGCACAGGCTGCCATTTACAAACTTAATCTCATGCAATCAATGTCTTGCATTCGAAACAGTTTATGAGTGACCATACAGTGTGATCTCACTTAATAGGAGATAGAAGTGTGATAGAAGTAAGGGGCATTATCACAGGAAAGGCATTAAGGTTAAGACACAGATGATGAGTGGCAGATGTGTGAGAGGGGAAGCAAACTGTTTTTGACTGTGACTGTATACAAAATAAGGGTCAGGGAAGCGGACAAGATCAGGGTCAGGGAAAGGGACAGGGTCAAGGAAGCGGTCAGGGAATACAAAATAAGAAACATAAAAAAACAATAACAACACTGCTTCATATTCAGCAGGATTTACACCATTTACACCAGTGTCACATTTTAAACTTTGTTTCTAAAAATTTTGGTTTTATTAAAGGTTCGCAGTTGCCAAAACCAGATATAAACACAGAAATTTAAAGTACAGATTCTGTTGAGGTCATTTTAACAGCTTTTTAAAGGCTAACCAGTGAGCATAACATTAAGTTGTCATGCCTATAACAGCTAGGGTGTTATTGTTTTGGCAAGTTTAAATTAAAACATCTATGAAAACTTGTGTGATATTCCTTTAAAATAACGTTTTAGTAGATATTTTTTAAAGTATATTTTACTGTGCAATTTCTTACATAATTTCTTTGAATTAGACCAATCTTTTATTTTGGTGGTTTGTAGACAGATTTTCTGTGTTTTTAAATAAACTATTATTATTAGTAGCTATTAGGCCAACTTGAAGTATTGCATACTCTACTGTACAATAGTACTATATTTCTGTTTAAATTTCTTCAAGTTATACCAAAATTTTATTTTGACAGGTTGTCGTAAAGACATTGCAGTTTTTGTCTGTGTATACAATACGATATGAATGAATGACAATAGTTTTATCAAATGAAATGGTGAAATACTCTCGTAGCATGCTGGCGTGCACATGTGTAGCCTACATCATGTGTCAATATAGTCAAAAGCTGAAAACACCACGCGTGCTTCAGTGTGTGTGTGTGTGTGTGTGTGTGTGTGTGTGTGTAGTAGAGCGCTCATTCCCAGAGACGTGTATAACAACAATATTCACAGACACTGGTCCATATCGAGATTTGGTTAAATGTACAGCACTACTTTTGATTTATTCATTAGAAAATGGCCGAATTCCATGATGTTCTGCTTTATACAGCAAGTTCCATTTATGACTGAATTCTGCAATTTAATCCCTGACACTTTGCAAACACAGACGGGGTGAATTTATGAATGAAAGTGTGAAAGTTCTGACACAAAATGAAGTTGTTACGCATCCTCACGCTTTTTAAAAGTGGGTAACGTATCAGGTAGTAGACTACAGCACTGTAACATTAGTTAGCAAAATAATGTTCTTCAACCTGATATTTATCATCTCAAAGTCAACATTACAACTATGCTAGCACTGTGCTTTCATTATAGCTTCATTTCTTGATAGATAAATAATTGATAGATAGACAGGGAAGCAGACAGGGTCAGACAATTTTTACCTCTTTCCTCCTGTGTCTCCTCGTGACTTCTGGTTCCCTCGCTTTGCGCGCACTCAGAAAGTTTCCCAAACAAATCAATCTCTTGCCGCTCTGGCGTCCTCTCGTGCTGGCTGCATTCACTGCAGTCGGACATTGGAGATTGCCGCTCGTAAGTTTTCAAATTGGCCATAACTTTTAATTTGTTGCTGCCAACTGGGGTGGCAGCAGGGGTGGCAAGGCTTTCTTTTAGTGTGGCATTTGCCAAACTATGCCACCCCGGTAGATCCGCCCCTGCTTTCTAGGCTATAAAATCTATTTAGATTTGTATATATATATATACATGAAAATGTATGTGCATTGAGGCTATAGAGCAAACTCATTTCTGAAACACCCTCAGTTTTTAATTCTGAGCAGTTTTCATTATCAGTAGCTCAATAGGCAATAGCACAGATTTTTATGAGGCAGTAGACTATATGCTTCAGAAACATAAATCGGGGCATGCCTATCAGTACCACAACATGATTGCTGTACCTGCTGACCACTGCATATTAATTTAAAGTTGATAGCGTCAACATAGAAACACACAGTACTCTCATAATTAAACTACCTTAATTATTACGACATGGCGTGAACACACTGCAGCATTCAGCTCGTCCAACCCCAAGCAAACACACCTGAACAAGCTAATCAAGGTTTTTCAGATTACAGCTACAGGTAGGTGAGTTTGATCTGGACTGGAGCTGACCTGATCTCCTTGGGTCTTTAAACCCCCATTTTACAGAAGTTGCTATTGCAGTGACACTGTTATTTGTGTAAGTTTTGTGTGCCTTGTTGTCCGCTCCTCTTGACGCACCAATTTAGCGGATTTTCCAGCAGGGATCATTGTGAGATCGCAGGTCGGGAGGATGAGTGCTCAAGTGTTCTGCTCGTTGATTGCCATTTTATTGTGTCTTTCTGGAAGCTTGAACACAACAGACGCTACTCAAGGACAAACCACAGGTGAGAAGATCTATTAACTTGTTAAAGTAATGCAGCAATAAGGGAATAAGGTATTTTGAAAGTAACACTGTTTAGGGATGAGTGGTAGGTCTTAAAACTGTTGATTTTAAGTGGTTAAATGTAAGTTTTGTATTAAGGTTTGATACCCATTGCATAACCCCTGACTTACAAACCACACTCTCTGGCCTCCCCAAAGAGCCTCTTAAATCCTCTAGTGGCCGGTTACTGTCTGGTGCCGCTGACAGTTGTGCTGTCCCATCCAGGTTGTTCTTCTAATGGAGGCTGTTCTATAGGACACATGCTGTCGATTTGACTAGGGGAGTGCTTGCTTCCTGTTTTCAGAGAGTTTCGGATAGGGTCAGGGAAGCAGACAGGGTCAGGGACCGGGACAGGGAAGCGGACAGGGACAGGGAAGGGGAAAGGGTCAGGGTCAGGGAAGCGGACAAGGTCAGGGACAGGGTCAGGGACAAAGTCAAGGAAAGGGACAGGGTCAAGGAAGCAGTCAGGGAAGCAGACAGGGTCAGGGACAGGGAAGCGGACCGGGTCAGGGAAGCGGACAGGGTCAGGGACAGGGAAGTGGCGCAGGTCAGGGACCGGGACAGGGTCAGGGACAGGGAAGCGGACCGGGTCAGGGAAGCGGACAGGGTCAGGGACAGGGAAGTGGACCAGGTCAGGGACCGGGACAGGGTCAGGGACAGGGAGGCTGACAGGGCCAGGGAGGCGGGCATGCTCAGTGAAGCAGACAAGGTCAGGGACAGGGTAAGGGACAAGGTCAGGGTCAGGGAAAGGGACAGCGTCAAGGAAGCGTTCAAGGAAGCATTCAAGGAAGCGGACAGGGTCAGGGACAGGGAAGCAGACAGGGTCAGGGAAAAGGTCAGGGACAGGGTCAGGGAAAAGGTCAGGGACAGGGTCAGGGACAGGGAGCGAACAGGGTCAGGGAAAAGGTTAGGGACAGGGAAGTGGACAGGGTCAGGGAAAAGGTCAGCGACAGGGAAGCGGACAGGGAAAGGGACAGCGTCAAGGAAGCGTTCAAGGAAGCATTCAAGGAAGCGGACAGGGTCAGGGACAGGGAAGCGGACAGGGTCAGGGAAAAGGTCAGGGACAGGGAAGCGGACAGGGTCAGGGTCAGGGAAAGGGACAGGGTCAAGGAAGCAGTCAGGGAAGCGGACAGGGTCAGGGACAGTGAAGCGGACAGGGACAGGGAAGTGGACATGGTCACTGAAGGGGACAAGGTCAGGGTCAGGGAAAGGGACAGGGTCAAGGAAGCGTTCAAGGAAGCGGTCAGGGAAGCGGACAGGGTCAGGAACAGGGAAGCGGACAGGGTCAGGGAAAAGGTCAGGGACAGGGAAGCGGACAGGGTCAGGGAAAAGGTCATGGACAGGGAAGCGGACAGGATCAGGAACAGGGAAGCGGACAGGGTCAGGGAAAGGGTCAGGGACAGGGAAGCGGACAGGGTCAGGGACCGGGACAGGGAAGTGGATAGGGACTGGGAAGGGGACAGGGTCAGGGAAGCGGACAAGGTCAGGGAAGCGGACAAGGTCAGGGACAAGGTCAGGGTCAGGGAAAGGGACAGGGTCAAGGAAGCGGTCAGGGAAGCGGACAGGGTCAGGGACAGGGAAGAAAATTAAACTGGGTGCTCTGTGCCATCTGTTACCTCTCTTCACAGACACCTAAATGAAACAACCTGAATCTCTGTGAATTTTTGCCTCAAAGACATGAGAAATATATAGAAAGCTTGAAATGTCCAAAACAAATATTCTCTGTTAAAGTAATCCATATGAAACCATCGCAATGTCCAGTTTTCCTGTCTCAATCCTATTTCTAAGGACGGGCATACACTTTGCATTTTCATCAAGGTACCAAGTCGCACTATATGATGCTCACACTATACATGTGAAATACTTGAGTTTTGAAACTAATTGGCTTCATCGTAAAAAAAACCTTTCTCTTTATTTATTCCTTCTTTTCTAGCTTGTACTTATTTGACCAATGTCTATATGCACTTGCCTGTCTATATGTCTGTATGCACTTCCTGTGTCTGTTTACTTCTTAAAGAAGATTTGCTTTATGTATCCCTCAATTGTTACTTTGGATAAAAGCATCTGCAAAATGACTAAATGTAAATACTAACTAGAAATCAGTGGTTAAGTTGTATTTACAACACTGTTCCAGAACAATTCAACTCAAATATTTAGATGTGTGCAACACATTTTACGGAGGACGAGGACTGTTTCCTGAACCAATAGCCTACAATGCCGGTGTCTGTTTCTATAAAGTGGGACAGTTTCAAGGATTTGCCACTGATGATTCAAACAGGAGTTTTGAGCAGTGTAGAGTAGACTTGTTGTTTGTCATTTCTCCGATCAATAATGCTTTTATGTTTATGTTTATGCAGCATGATAATGTCAGGTTTTATGTTTATGCAGCATGATAATGATACACAATGCATAAAAAGACAGTATAAGTCATTATAATCAGTATGTCCCCACTGGATGCTACAAATGCCTAGTTTTTAAGGGGTTTTATTGTTTTTGTCTTGTATTACTGGGACACTTTGTAAAAATGGACGAGTTTCGAGGAGCAACGATAATTTACACTCACCGGCCACTTTATTAGGTACACCTGTTCAGTTGCTTGGTAACACAAATTGCTAATCAACCAATCAGATGGCAGCAACTCAGTGCATTTGGGCATTTAGATGTGGTGAAGACGACTTGCTGAAGTTCAAACTGAGCATCAGAATGGGGAAGAAAGGAGATTTAAGTGACTTTGAACCTGGAATTGTTGTTTGTGCCAGACGAGCTGGTCTGAGTATTTAAAAAACTGCTAATCTACTGGGATTTTCACGAACAACCATCTCTGGGGTTCATGAAGAATGATCCAAAAAAGAGAAAATATCCAGTGAGCGGCAGTTGTGTGGACGAAAATGCCTTGTTGATGTCAGAAGTCAGGGGAGAATGGGCAGACTGGTTAGAGATGATAAAAGGCAACATTAACTTAAATAAACACTCATTACAACCAAGGTATGCCGTATACCATCTCTGAATGCACTACACGTCGAACCCTGAAGCAGATGGGCTACAGCAGCAGAAGACCACACCAGGTGCCGCTCCTGTCAGAACAGGAAATGGAGGCTACAATTTGCACAGGCTCACCAAAATTGGATAATAGAAGATAGGAAAAATGTTGCCTGGTCTAATGAGTGTCCATTTCTGCTGTGACATTCAGATGGTAGGGTCAGAATCTGGCGTACAGAACATGAAGCAAGGATCCATTCTGACTTTTCTCAATGGTTCAGTCTGCTGCTGGTGGTGTAATGGTGTAGGGAATATTTTCTTGGCACACTTTGGGCTCTTAGTACCAATTGAGCATCGTTTAAATGCCACAGCCCATCTAAGTACTGTGTTTTTTGTTTTGTTTTGTTTTTAAAGCTTTTATTTGGTTAATCTTAGGTCAAACATAAAATAACAATAACGTAAATATAGTAATACAGTATGCTATAAATAATAGATATACATATTTCCACACACACACACACACACAAAAATTAACCATTAATTCAGATGAAGTAAAAAAAACAGATAATCATAGTTATACAATCAAATAAAGAAAAAGACAAATTGAAGAGAGAGAAAAAAGAAAGAAAAAGAATAAATAAAATAAACAGACAAAATAAAATTAAGATACAGTTGTCTCCTTAAAATATTTCAGAAAAGGGCTCGGAGTATTGTTTTTGATAGTGTCCATCCCTTTATGACTACAGTGTACCCATCTTCTGATGGTTACTTCCAGCAGGATAAGGCCTAAAAAAAAAATTTGTTTGGTTCCGGTTTCCGACCGACCCTGTCAATTTATGTGCGACCCAAATTTATTTTATGAGACTGGGGAAGAACGGTCTTTCACACATCGTTAATTAAATTACAGTTTCCTTTAAATGCTGTTTTACACTTAAGTAATCCGTTAAAAACCATTAAGTATTGCATCAAAACCCTTTAACTGTCAATTCCTAAAGTGAGCTATAACTTAAGGTTTGGAAATCGTAACATTAAGAGAAACACGGGGGGAGTCAACAATATGTCGCGGAACAGAGAGGGCACTGACAACATGCTGACAGACAGGACATTAACATTACCAGCTTACTTTTAATATGAAACAAAGTCTCATTTGGTTATTTCACCTTTCAAATGTGGTCATTTTTTAAAGAAATGTAAACAATAAATACCGTTTTGTGGCTCTTGAATGTGTCGAACAGATCGCTGTAAGTTAGATCATCAGTTAAAACTAACTGATCGTCTCTTGCTTCTAGTTAATTTATAGCATCAAAATCAAATAAACCACATAAATGAACATAACAAAGAATGTTGTTTGACTACAAAAAGATGTCTGTACACTCCGTTTTTCAAGTTCAAATCCTCCATGTTAATCTACTATGAGATCGCCTGTCAAACTCCCGCGAAAGCTTTTTGTGTGTGTGTGTGCGTTTTGCGTGTCTATGGCAACAACAGACATTAAACGGGAATACAGAATCACTGTCGTAAAAGTACCGGTACACACATTTAAAATCAGCGCGCGCGTGTGTGTGTGTGTGTGTGTGTGTAAAACTGCCACTGGAGAAAAAAATAAATAAATTAAAAAAAAAAAAAAATCCCTACCGACCAATGACCTCAACTGACAACCAACCGGAACCAAACTTTTTTTTTTTTTAGGCCTAATGCACCATGTCACAATGCTCAAATAATCTCAGACTAGTTTCTTGAACATGACAATGAGTTCACTGTACTCAAATGGCCTCCACAGTCACCAGATCTCAATCCAATATAGCAGCTTTGGGATGTGGTGAAACAGGAAATTCGCATCATGGATGTGCAGCCGACAAATCTGAAGCATCCAAAATCCAACACCTTGTTAACTCTATGGCGCAAAGAATTAAGGCAATTCTGAAGGCAAAAGGGGTTCCAACCCGGTACTAGCAAGGTGTAGGGTTCATTGCCCCTAATGTGGGACATTTTTTGCATTACAGATTTCTGTGTCACATATTGCCATAGGCGGAGCATGTGTAAGGCTGGGGAAAGCTTAGCCTCCCCTTGGCCATGGGGTCTTATGGCAAAAATGCCACTAAATTGGACAAAAATGCAACTGCACAAACAAATTAAGTCTATTGCTAACTAAGTGTTGATTGCGGCATTAGATTAAGATCTGCTAATATTTGTCATGGTGTCTGGTCTGTGTTTCCCTGGGTCTCCACTAGTGGTCTCACTTCCCCATAGGCACCTCACTGCAGGCACTACTGTACAATTCCCACGGCCTTGTCCCTTCATAACAGTAATTGCACTCCTGTTAATTGCACTCAGGTGTCTTCTCTTCATAGTCATTACCCTGCCTATTTAAACCGGTCTGTTTCTGTTTGTTTCATGGAGTCCTTATTTTCCGTCACCTGGTTTCCTCGCGTTCCTTGTATTTTCAAGTTCCTGTTTGTTTGTTGAGTGCGTGTTAGCTGACTAAAACCTTTTTGGACTTTTGCAAATTCTCTCATAATGAACAACAAAACGGAGATGTACGTAAAAATTAAATAAGAGTTTAATTTTGCAGTGTAAACAGCTTAAGTGATTATAAGGACAGACAGATTTTTTTTTTTTTTGAGGGTGCTTAAACTCGCGATATATCAAAGTTAGTGATAATATTACTTCCTGTAGGATATACAGGTGCTGGTCATATAATTAGAATATCATCAAAAAGTTGATTTATTTGACTAATTCCATTCAAAAAGTGAAACTTGTATATTATATTCATTCATTACACACAGACTGATATATTTCAAATGTTTATTTCTTTAATTCTGATGATTATAACTGACAACTAAGGAAAATCCCAAATTCAGTGTCTCAGAAAATTATTAAAAAATATTACTTAAAACCAATACAAAGAAAGGATTTTTAGAAATCTTGGCCAACTGAAAATAACGAGCATGTACAGCACTCAATAGTTAGTTGGGGCTCCTTTTGCCTGAATTACTGCAGCAATGCGGCGTGGCATGGAGTCGATCAGTCTGTGGCACTGATCAGATGTTATGAGAGCTCAGGTTGCTCTGATAGTGGCCTTCAGCTCTTCTGCATTCTTGGGTCTGGCATATCGCATCTTCCTCTTCACAATACCCCATAGATTTTCTATGGGGTTAAGGTCAGGCAAGTTTACTGGCCAATTAAGAACAGGGATACCATGGTCCTTAAACCAGGTACTGGTAGCTTTGGCACAGTGTGGAGGTGCCAAGTCCTGTTGGAAAATTAAATCTGCATCTCCACTCTTTTTGAATCTCCCCCACATTTTTGAATGGGTTTTGTTTCACAATCCTCACAGGGTGCGGTTATCCCTATTGCTTTTACTCTTTTTTTTTTTTTCTACCACATCTTTTCCTTCACTTCACCTCTCTATTAATGTGCTTGGACACAGAGCTCTGTGAACTGCCAGCCTCTTTTGATATTCTAATTATATGACCAGCACCTGTATAATTTAGTCGCCATTTGAATAACCATGAAATGGAAACGTTATATAGTTATACATTTCTAATGTTTAATTAAATTGTAATCACGTTAAATACAAATTCAGTCCCATTAATCATATTTTATTAGCATATATGAAACCCATGTCTGTTTCTTGCCTAAAAAGATGATGTTTGTATTTATAAGATTTGGCTGCTTTTAGGCTTACCCTGTAGTTGCTTCACCCTCCACCTATGCATATTGCAATGTGTAACCAAAACATTAAATCCACAACTAATACCATTTAAAAAAAACCAGGATGTGTCCTAAATAAATCAAAAGAGAAAATGCAGATAACGCATTCATAAAACAAATGATAGACATATTAGTGCTCTTAGTGCAAGTCGTCTGAGAAAATCTGCAGCTTCCTAATGTGGGACAGATGTGTTCCTAATGTAAGACACTAATAATAAAAGGCCAAAATCACCTTTCATGTAGAATAGTCAAATCTTAAAAGTTAGTATTTATCTTAGTTATGGATGTATAAAATATGGATAATCAAACATCATCAGACAAATAATATTATATGATAGTTTTGATACATTTATTTGCGATAAGCAAGACATTAAGCAACTATTATCATAGACCTGCTTGTGTTGTGTTGTGTTATGTAATGTTATGTAGATAAAATTCTTGACTGTTTTCTAGTTCAACAAACACATACAACCACAGCAGGCATAACATAGGCCTATTTGAAGGCAAAATATAAAACCACAGTTGAGACTTTATGTTAAGTTAAGTTTAACTTTAGGCTAGATCAACCTTGATTCAGAATTCATGAATGTCAGTGAACTGCTGTTAAAAACATTTAAGACCAATTTGCCTCATGCTTTCTCTTTTACTAAACAAACACAATTATAATGTCTTTTTGAAAACCTCTAACAGCTAGCTTGCACAAACCTTGAGAACTACTTGGATAGAAACAACCTTAACTTTAACTTTAACCTTAAAGTTTAACTCATTACATCTCTGAAAACAAGCAGTCCTTTGCATGTCAAGACACCATCATCATCATCTATAATCCCATCTGCAGTAACAGCATTCTAATATCGCATAACAACACTAAAACCCAACACTAAAAAAAATTTTTTGCCCCACAAACCATGCCCCTCCACACATTTTTGACTTACTGAAGTACTGTCCCACATTAGGCTTATCATACTCTCCCACTTTACGAAACCATATTTCTTAAAGTGGGACAGTAGGAAATTTGATTAAAATATAGAATACATAGTTTATACATACAAAATTATACTATTTTTGATGGACAAACATTTAATAAACACATTAGTCCAAAAAGCAGCAGGATTGTTTTGTTTAAAATGAATTTATACTCCTTAATATCAAGTTTGTCAAAACACTATGTCACTGAGCTTTGGGTGGTCTTTACACAATGTGCTTCCAGTTTGATGATTCTTCCACCCTCATTTATGAATGTACATTTGAGAGGTGATGTGATTTTGATCACATGACACCACAGCTTTGGTAACCCAGAGTTTCACTGGAATTCATGTATTTATAGGGGAGCTACAAACACGAAACCTTAAGTGTCCCACTTTAGGGCAATTCACCCTACCTAATAAAGTGGCCAATGAGTGTACATTATTAGGAAAATAATGTTTTCTGAACCTTAAACTGCATAAACATATTGCATTACACCAAATACACAAACTAGCGACACTGAAATACGAGTGTGCGGTTTATCTGTCTGTCAGATGCCCATTATAGTTGCATATGTTACTAACAAACACAGCATATTTTCTTTCAGAATCATCATTGGCTGGTCAAAAAGAAAAATGAGTAATTTTAAAACAAAATTAAAATTAATTTTACAAAGCAGATAAGTTAATGGTGCAAATAATATTGAGGGAAGAAAAAATATTAACAAATTTAAGGCTTGACTTGACCAAGAGAGACGATTTTTCACGATTTTTTTAGGAAAAACTGAAAAAAGTTGAGAAAACTTAAAAGTCTAAGGAAATCAGCTTCAGGGGATTTTTTTTCTTCTCAGTTTGTTTTTGTAGGATTTAGTTTTGTTTGTTTTATCAAGTTTTTGTTCTGTAAACTGAATAGAATAAGTTGAGAAAAAAATGTCATGAAGCTGGTTGCCTTAAACTTTTAAGTTTTCTCAACTTTTTTTCAGTTTTTTCCTTTTTAGTAAATTTGCAAAGTTGTCACATACAAATGACATTTATACTTCAAAAGTGAGATGTAGTAAGTGTCCAAATACTTTATGGGCCCAATGCATACAATATACTGTTCAAAAGTGTGGGGTCAGTGAGATTTTTGTTTTTTAATGTCAAAAGTCAATCATTTATTACAGTAAAATATAATAAAAACATAATATATGAAGTTTCTCCTCTATTATGTATATAAATGTATGAAAATATAATAAATGTTATCACAATTTATAATGATTATATATATATATAGAGAGAGAGAGAGATAGAGAGAGAGAGAGAGAGAGAGAGAGTTTATTCCTGTAATGCAAAGCTGAATTTTCAGCATCATTACACCAGTCTTCAGTGTCACACGATCCTTCAGAAGAAGAAACATCTTATTATTATCAATTTGGGAAACATATGTGCTGCTTAAACCATGATGCATTTTCTGGATTCTTTAATGAATAAAAGTTTCAAAAGAACAGCATTTTTTTGGGGGGGGTTCTGTTCTAACATTATGTGTCTTTAAGCTTTACTGTTATGTTTGATCAATTTAATGCATCCTTGATGAATAAAAGTATTAATGTCCTTCAAAAATGAATAAATAATTGAACAGTTTACATGACAATGTTAAAGTTCATTTGAAATCAAATTAAAGCATGAATTAATGAAGTACTCCAAATAAACTAGACTGAAAATGACTTCTTTATGGAATGTATTTCACATTATTGTATATACCGTATTGCTTTATTATATCATTATACCTTGTCTAATTTGTAAGTATTAAAATTAGTGGAATTCAGTAGCTTCCTCTTATTTTATGATCACAAATAATACAAATATGGAATTTGTACAACATAGTAAAGCATCTTACTCATTTTCAAAAAGCACACATACATAAACTACATAAATCAAACACTAGCAGTAATACTGTGGTGGGCAAAGTTACACATTCATAAACTATTTGTCAGGCAGACTAAAGAGAATAGTTTCAATTCTGTCAGTGTTCACTAAAATATTCATGTATTTCTTTTGTCCAGCTTTCTGCGTCATTGCAGCAGTTGACACTCATAACCATGGACACAACCTACAATTTTACTGAATCCACCACAACTATTGATCTGTAGTGACTTGAGAGGCAAGAGAGATCTGCAGTGAGGATAAAACCACAGCCTGGCTCATATGAAATCAGCCTGATATGAAAGTCAGTAAGCATCAAGTATCAAATGTATTGTATTTAACGTCTTAAGAAACAAGAAGAGTTTTAGAAAAAAATATATTTACACTGTTTAGAGCATTAAAAATAATGTAAAAAAAAAAGGTTTAATTTATAAGTTATGCTTTATATTCATTAGAGGACATCGGGACTCAATTTCTTAAAAAAAAAATAAAAGGACATGAACATGCATAGGCAAAAACAATTGAGTTTTAAAATAACCAAAACATTTATAGTTTTTAAGAACTATACTTTTTTTTTTTTTTTTTACCAAACTTTGTATAAAGATGATTCTCAACTATGTTATAACAGAATGATTCAATATAGCATTTTTCTTTCTGCAAAATGTGTGTTAAATGCTCAACAGGTTTTCTCATTATATACAATGTATCTATAAACTAAACCTATTTTGCATATTAATGTGTTTTTGGGGCAACATTTATTGGAAAAAGAAGTGTAATAATGGGAGTAATAATTGACAAGAAATTAATAATAATATATAATATGTCATAGAAGATTGAAATATAATTTCTTTCCCTTTTCATTTGTCTCCCAAAATGCATAATAAAACATGCTTTTAGTCCCGGTGTCCTCATATGAGAACATGTATGAAATCAATGTCCTGTTTCGTAACAGAAAATCATATTTTGATTTGAAACCCCATACCATTTCCCTGAGATGTTGACTTTTGACACACAATTGAAATTATTTTGACACACAAATGTAAAAATATTATCATATTTCCATAAGAGTGTCATAAAATTAATTTCAGACAATTTTGAAGACCTACGAGAGGTGTGGTCATGGTGAAACATCCAAACATTTAGTATCTCTGAAAAGCCCTGAATATGCTCTGTACAGAACATCCAGACTTAAAACGGTGGTACAGTATGTACAGTCTCAGAGAGATTCAGTAAAATATAATGTCCTCATGTGAGGCCGCACGGTCTTAAGAGGTTAAATAGCACAATTAAAACAGCAACAGCTGACCAGTGTGCTTTACAGCATCAACTAAAAGAAACAAAAGCATAAAAAGGTAAAAAGATAAAATAACAGAAAAATGACACACACACACACACACACACACATATATATAAATATATATATATATATATATATATAAAGACCTCTAACACTAGCTTGGTCTATTCTTTTTCTACTCTATATGTTTTCTTTTTATTTATTATATTATTTAAAAGCCCTTGCTACGTGTACTGTGTTAACCTAACTGAGACTTGTTATAGCACTTATATATCATTGACATTTTGTTGTTTTTGTTTGCTTGTATTGTCCTTATTTGTAAGTCACTTTGGATAAAAGTGTCTGCTAGATGAATAAATAGAATGTAAATGTAAAAGTGTGTGTGTCTTTATATATATCAAATAGAAACCATCAGAAATCAAGTGCAATTTAAACATCAGGGCACATTAAAAGCAATGGAAAATGTTTTTTTTAATCATATTTGATACATTAGGATACATTTGATATATTTGATACATTTTATGGCACATATAGTATGATATAGTGAGAATAGGTAAAAATGCCTCATTTTAATTTAGAGACCCAAACTGGTCTAAAGTATGTAATTTGGTGTTGATGTTGCTATTTATATAGCCAAAAAAGTAAGATACAATTTTGAGCTTGTAATGTAAATAAGTATCTAAATGACTTTTAAATGTTACTAGTTCTGTAGTTTATATATATGTGATGTAATGCAATAACGGCAATCAGTCCTCAAAAGACGATCGTATTATATTTGATAATTTTTTATTAGACCTATGTCTGGATAATCAAGTAAAGCTAAGTTGCTTCAGTCCAGTAAATTGTTTTTGTTTACAATGGGGAGCCAAAAAGACTGAAAACCACTGTCAAAAGTGTTTTGCTTACCTACTTTGTTCTTTACTTTCTTTCTTGCCCCCTTGTGTCGGGAATAGTGTCTCCAAACCGGTAAAAAGTTGTGTTATTCTGCCATCTACCGATAGAAAACCAAACAGCTCATTTTCTGAACACAACCGTGAAAGTACATGTGCACTGTCAGCTGCAAAGAAACACAAGGTAATGCAAACACAAACACAAACACAAACACAAACCATGGTTTGAAGACTCACATGAGGTTCAAGTAATGCTACATAAACACCATTAAAACAATGCATTTGATGATATTCATACACTTAGCGTTAAGTTTCTCTCGAAATAAGATGCTTTCTTGTAAGCGTGGCGTCTTTGTAAATTATATATAGCTCTTTATTGTAATTATATGATTTCAAATCGTGGACAGGAAAAAAAAGGAAATATTTTAGCAGTACATGCTTCTGACTTCCACAAACTCTTGGAATGGAGTATTTCATGATGCAGATGAAGCAGGTCGGCTAACGCTGAGTTATCTGTTGGGGAAATAAAATCAATAGACCATCATCGAGGCAGAGGAATGTAATCCCGCCCAGAGCATCTGCTTGTCACATGTGTCCATAGAGCCGTTCGTTCATAGTGTGACATAGAAAATCCCGCCTGTCCACCGTGGCCTGCTTAGTGACAGTGCGCCGCTTGGCTGCAGTGCCTCCACTCGCCTTCAGATGGCGCTTGGGAGCAACTCTGGCCTTTTAGTCAAATGCAACGCTTTATGGCTTTGTTGAAGTATCAAAAAAGTGCATGGAATTTAAGCGGGTTTTAGAAAAAAAATTTCAAACACCTATACGTGATATTTATCATAACATTTTCTAAATCATTTGCAATTATTGCATATACTTTTGGAAACTGTGTAGGCCTACAGTATTTCTAAACATGTGTCACGGCATGATTTAATGTACTAGTGAAAGCAAAAAGATGATTCAAATTTTTTGCAAAATCTAAAATATACTCTTGTGCTTATGTAATAAAATACTGATGCTCGTTAAGTCACGTTTTTTTTCAAAAATAGACTTGAAATATAAACGACATATTAAAGTAGGGCCTATTTTATACACATCTATAACTCAGACAAACTTTTTTCAATTCATAAATTAAATGATTTTTTTTACATTTTACAAATATTCTTAATGTTGCCAAATATATTATACAAATCTTCAAGTTTGTGATTTTCATTTTTCATTGTAATTTTCATTTTTTTATGAAAAGGCTTAGACTAGATGGAGTAAAATGCCTTTATTTATGATATATATATATATATATATATATATATATATATATATATATATATATATATATATATATATATATATATATATATATATAAAGGTAGTTTTTCTTTTATGAATCCAAGGCATCCTTATTTGTCACAAAAACTTGTAGATTAGAACCTAAAATCTTTCTTGCCTTGAACTGGTGACATATACAATTTAATGCATATAGAACAAATATGCCTTTGTATTTACATTCTTGTGTATTTACTTTAAAAGGAATTCGGTTTTTTTTTTTTTGTATAATATATAAAATCATACCTTATTCGTTAATGCTCTCTTTTTTTCGACAAGATATGTTATTGTACCTATAGAATAGACGAAAGGACATGTGTGCCCAGCAGAGGGCGCCCTAACTGGGATTCCAAACTGTCACCTCCTATGAAGACAGCAGAAGTTGAATTGGCTCTGGTCGTTCCCAGACACTGTAACAGATCCGTGACCTGGGAGACCCGCGTGTGGAAGGGCCATGATAAGTGCGGCACAGAGGGAAGCAGCGTTCTTCTGTTCCAACGAGCCTTTCATCTCAATCTAAACCATCCTCCTCATAACGCTCCTCTCTTTTCTCTTCTCCATCTCGTCCTCTTGACAATATCTTCTTTTCTTTTGCTTT
Source organism: Carassius carassius (assembly GCF_963082965.1). NCBI lineage: Eukaryota > Metazoa > Chordata > Actinopteri > Cypriniformes > Cyprinidae > Carassius > Carassius carassius. Next base: position 23,864,651 of record NC_081755.1, on the reverse strand, counting down.
ATTTCTGCCCCCTCACCTCTCGCCCTGTCCGTCTCGCTCTTCTTCCTGTTGTCCCGCTGTGAGCCGAGGTGTAATATATCCGTATCCCATGTGTGCTGAAGTCTTTAACATTCTTTCTTCTGCAGAAAGCCGAGGTTGGCACTGTACTGCGCGAACACATCAAACACCACTTCTTTATCTATCGCTTTCTTGCTGCAATTCAGGGGTCAGAGGTCAGCGTTCCACTTCCTTGCTCCATCTTCCATCTCAAATACCTGCTTTTGTGTTTGTATTCTTGCATATTTTTCATTTTTTTGATCTTCTATAGGTTTTTTAACTTATTTTAGATGCAGCTGTTTTGACACTGTGTTGATGTGCTTTGCAGTGACAGGACATTGAATCACACAGAGTATCAGAGGTAGATCCCGCTGTATTCCTTTAGATCTGTTTATGATTCGATAGTCCAGTTCAGAGGAGCATGTGGACAGTGAAAATCACTCATTAAAGCATCTGACCGAGATCAAAATGCCCACCGCTGCTAATGTGTCTTTTGAGTTCATATTTTACCGTTCTTGTTGATCTAGTTCGCTTTTACAGTTATCAGTGACTGAAGCCTGTTCAGGTTTGGTGGTGAGAGAAAAAATACATCAAGAGGAAATAATAAATAAAATATAATAAGCCTAAACTGAAACTGATTACAGCTATTCATCTCTTTTAGTCTGTATTTTCTTTCTCAGTTTTAGTGGAAAATGTCTTTAAAACAGGATAGATTTACTTTGAGCAACAGTTAAGATTGGTTTTAAGAGAGCATATCTTGAATTAAGGTTTTATTTTACGCTTTCAATGTTTCAAATTGTAATGTAATTAAAATATACGGAGTAGTTGTGTTTTTAGGATATTTCGATAGTTGTACTGGAAAATAATAATAGTAGTAATAATAAACCCTAAATAAACTGTTCAGATTAATAAATTGTTTGGCATAACATACATTTACTCAAAGCAGTTTTTGTAAAGATTTAAGGTTTTCAGAGAATATAGCTTGAATTATTTTATTTTTTTATATCTATTTTAGAATCACAGAAATTCTATACGAATAGCCTAAATATCTGTTTGAGGTGCTGTATGTTTTCTTTCTGAAAAGCACTAGAAAAATATTTGCTGTGTTCACTATTCACAGATTTACTTGAAGCAGTGGTTTTTATCTGTAATTAAAAAGAAACAAGTCTAAAAATAACTCTTCGTTGTAAGGAAATTGATTTGCCTGAGGAAATGTTGGAAACAAAGTGCACATATTTCCTTAGTCTTCATATCTGAAAACTTTAAATCCATTTTGAGAATAATAGTATTTAGGCATTTTTCTGCAGTACAAACTATAACAATGTTGAATAATCTGAATTGATGCAGTAATCTTACCATGAAATATTTGTAAACATTTAACTGAAATGGGCATTAAACTGTCTTACTATTTATTGCTTAATTTACTCCGAGTTGGCTTTTTTACTGTAAGATGATTACTTGCATAACTTCAGTTATGTCTTTATGTTTGCTTTGCTACAATAAAGCAGTCTGTTTCCAATCCCTCTTAATTAAACTGAACTTGCAGCAATTTACAGTGAATATAAAAACAGTTCTTATGAATCCAGATTTTGGGTTGCGTTCATGGTTGGGTCAGGCCGAGCGTTCCCCAAAACACACGTCGAAGTCAGAGGTCACTCAAAATGAGGGCGCAGAAGAGAAAAAGAAGGGACAGAGGATGATGAAATGGCGAAAGGAAGAGTGACCTCTGGCCCCACGTCTTCCTTTTCTCTTTCACTCTCTTATTCGCTCCCTATGTTTCTTTTCTGGTTCTTCTCACTGACTCTTTGTGTCCAGCGTTGATCTGACCGCAGGCCGTGATCTCTGCGACCTTTCCAGGGGTCAGCTGGCGGCCACGACGACAGAGGGGTCAGTCTGCGACCTCGGTTCATCTCTCGGTCAACATCAGGTCAGATTTTGGTCAACATCAGTGGTGTGTTCAAGACCCTGAAGCCACGAAGATGGTTTCATCAAAGAGCAGGTCTTGTGTTGCAGCTCGTGAGATTATACTAGTTGTCTCATATTTCTGATTGGATCTGAGATTGTTTTTGTTGAATTGCAAATTCAAATTTAAGTGCTGCGGGAAAAAGCTGCTTTTATAAAGAAAATAACGAGTGTTTCTATTCCAAGTATTCTGATGGCTTGCAAGTAGCGAAACTAAAATGAACCTCTTGTTACGGTCAACATGGAGGTCGTCTACAGGTCAATTACAGGGTGTTTTCCCAAAAGCAGCAGTAGCAAATAGTTTCCACTATTCTAATACATATCTGCCCTCGCCATGACCTGAAAGCTGGGGTCACTTGGCAGTCATCAGAGTGTGTTCAGAAAAGCTCCAGATGATTCAGCGAGGTTGTAAACACTGGGAGTTTGGTCTGTCTGTCATCATAGGTCACTCGGTAGTCAGCATCATGCGTTGGGTAACATTCATAAGGTGTCAGCATGTGATGTAGATTTTGGTTAGTCGACAAATAATATGTCTGAGATTCAGTGTTAGACTTTGAATGGTAATCTTTGTTAACCTTGGTGCTACAGCCTTCAAGAAACCGTTCATCCTCTAGGTTGATGGTCTATTATTAAGGCTTTTGGGGATGCGTTATAAATGGGTTTTTAGATTTTTACAGGTTTTTGAAATCGTTGTTAAATAAATAGGCCTTAGTTAAATAGTTAAATATTGGCTATTTAATTCTGAATGCACCTATTTTAGATTAAAAATGTAGGTGACAACATTTTAAATAATAACATTGTTACATAATAATTCTCTAATGTTTAGGAATGCACTGTTATTATTATTATTATTATTAATAATAATAATACTGATACCATTTTGGTTCTCTGATGATATTTGACGTTTAATGGTCGTTATATTGGTCGTTTAATTTTGAATGCGCCTATTTTTCCATTAAGATGGAAAAAAATGTACATTACAATTTTAAATAATTCAAATGGAATTTGTATTTAGATGACCTTAAAAGTTACAAAATGTTCATATAAAAAGTAATTATTTAAAAAAAAATTATTTAAAAAAAGTATTATTAGTTGACTATACATTGATAACTGTAATCATTTGATCTTATTTCTGATGCTTGAATTTACATGTAGCATTTAAAACGATTGCCTTTTATTTTGAATTTTAATTAGACTTATTTATTCATTCTTAATTTATTATATTAAATTATAATTATTGGTAATATTATTAATTATTGGCCTATGGTATTGGCCAGAATTGTAATATTGTGCATCCCTCGATTTGTGGTTTTGTTGGGATGCCAGGTATACATTTTCAGTGTAAGTTATGCTTGATTTTGAATTTGATTCTGGATATTTTTAGAAGTAGCATTATGTCATTTTAACCCCATAGCTTCCACTGCATGCTTCAGAATTTTCACACACTTCAATTAATATTCATGTGACCTCAAATTCACCCAGAAAGTGGTGTGGGTCGTCTGGGGGTCAGTGGCGTAGGGGTGCTTCTTTCCCCTAAAAGCACTTCAATGCCCCTACAAAAACATACAAGCGGCGATCATTTAGTCTGATCATTCAGATTGGTAGGCTATGTGTTTTTGGCCTCCGTCTGACCTGTATGTATCCAGGGTCACATGGCGGTCAGATTCAGGGGTCATCTGGCGGTCGAAGTCCTCCTGTCCCTTCCGAGCCACCGTAGGGTGTTGGTTCTATCCGTGGGGTCTGATTGGCTCAGTGGCAGGGCCCGAGGGCTCATCAATCCTTCCTCTAATCATTACAGATGTAAGACAGTGGCGTAAACAGGCTTCATTAGGCCACAGCCTCTCGTGTCCACTTTAAACCCGCTGTTATGACTTCACAGAAGCATCTGTAACTAGCTCCCCTGGGGAGCGACGTTGAAGGATGAAGTACTTTTGAGATGGTCTTCTATCAGTTAAGTGTGCAGGGTTGACAGGGCTGAGTTAATGACACCGTGCTGGGGCAGCAGGATTGAGGAACAAATCGAATTACGATATTTCTGATAAAAATGGTTTTTGCACAAAAAATAAATAAATACATCTAGGTTTGCTATGTTCATTTGTATGGCTGCAGAATCTGGCCAAGATTTTGTAATTATATATCAGTATGACTATAAAATAAAAAAAGAATGATAATTATATTGATTATCGTCATGATAGTAATAATGAGGATGATGATATTATTATTATTTTTATTTTTGCTACTGTTATATTAGTATTGATATACTGTTATATATTTAACTTTTTTATATTTTCCATTTAATATCAAATATTTTTATTTATTTTTTACGTCTAATTCGTTTTTATTTTATTTCAGTTTTTTTATTAGTTACTACATCAAGTTAAACAAAATTTGGCAACGAGCTGAAATAAGTTTTGTACAAATATTTTACTTCATTTAACATTTTTTTTCTTTTTTATTATTTCAAATAATGTCATTTGATCGATTAACAAATTTATTCTAATTTTGGTTTTAGTTATCTATAATAACTACTACTAAATGGAAATGTAAAAACAAAATAAGTATTGCAATATGTAATGCGTGATTTTCTTTTTTTAGGCTACAAATGTAAAATAGAAATACTAATATTTATGTCTGTCCCAGTTTCTTGATATAACTATATCACTCTAATCTTCTCTTTTGTTGATTAGTACTTCTCATTTCAAGTATGGGAAGATGGTGTGTGTCTTGCATTCCCAAATACACATTAAAGTGACCCAATCTTAGAGCAGATTCAAAGATGAGTTTTCTGCAGCATTTTCTGCAAACACTGGCGGGTAATGAGTTGCTCACGTGTAAACGTGTAAAAATGAACACAGTGCCGTGCTTGACTTTATGTAAATTTAATTAAATCGCAGTCTTTGCTATCTGATATTCTCTTCAATGCGATTTCCGTTTTATTTCAATTAATGCCGCAGCAGGGCCACATCCGAGTGTTGTTGCTCTTCAGAAATTGTGAAACAGAAAGGTACAGACAGAATAAGAAGTGGAACGATCTCTCTCTGTGTGTCGATTGTGACATATCCATACGCAGCAGGAGAGGTCAAAAACAGAGAGCGCTGCAGCAAGGTGCTGTCGTTGCTGATGAGCTTTCATAGCATGTGTGTTTTCGTCAGGAGGAACGAATCGGGTTCAACGACAGGGCAATGGCAGACCCCCCGTTCTCAATCACACTCGGTCCCTAAGGGGAATGCGACACTGCATGCTCGCGCCTGAAGCTGTGCTAGCCAAAGTACGATGTATGGATAAATACCAATTAAAAAAGGGCGAAAAAGTACAATCCTTATATATAAAGAAGAAAATTAGCCAGGAAACGGATGCATTCTCCTCCCTTCTCATTATCCTTTTTGCATTGTGGTGTAATATCAAGTATGCTGGCGAGGCCGCTGGTAAACACTGACATCATAGACACACCGTGTGGCATCGCCACTGAGATATTTTTAACCAGCATGCTGCCGGCTTTTCCTAAAAGCCCTATTGCTCATACCTCTCTCTTTTTTCCCCTCTCGTTCTCTCTCGCTTTCCACCTGCTCTTCACCCCATCAGCGGCGGGGTCGTTGCGAGGTCGGGAGGAAAAATGGAGCACTGTGTAATGCCCCTCCGTGCCTACTGATGGAATGCTCTTTCTTGTTCCTCCTCTAATGCTTTCCTTTAATTCCTCTCTTTCATGCTTGTTTCCCGCCCATCTTGCCTGGCTTATCTCATCTCTGCATGCACCTGCACAACTACCTTCCATCATCCCTTTTGTTTCTAAACACAGGCCTGGAGGTGTTTAAAGGAAAAGTGTGGGCCGAGATGCTAGTGTTGAATGAATCATGATGCTCCGAGCGTCATATTTGACACTAAACGGATCCGTCCTTACTGCATTTATGGTCCGACGCATGTTGAAACCAGTCATCCCTGAAGATCCTAACATCCCTTCTACAGTGTTCGTGCAGTTAAAACATTTATCAGCTATTAAAACATGCCGTTTTGTAAAATTGCAGGATGGAGCTTAAAATCTAGACTCGTTTTTCTCATATAAACACGTCCTTGTGGTGGCCCGAACAATAAGATGAATGGTGCGTACTAGGCAGCGCTGTGATCTCTGGTGGGATCGGGCCTCGGGACCCTTCTGACGGGACACAGGTTAAATATTTTCATCCGGAAACACACTGAACCTCATATTCCTTCTATTCATTAACCGAAACTCTGTGATCTGGCTTTTATTTACTCCAGAGACGTGTTTGTGAACGGGAGCATGACGTGACTTCAAACACGCAGAGCTTAAGAGCAAGAGGAAGTTGTCCTGAGGCCGTCATGCTCCGTCCATAATTTCTGGACCACTGGATTGACTATTTTAGGACGGTGTAACGGGAACACTTTGTTGTGATTGGAGCGGCCCTCAATGCTAATCCGATTGCATGTGGGCACTGAGTTAAAGAACTATCCAATTAAGTTGCTTCAAAGAATCAAATTACAAATTAAATCGAATGAATCTCAGTTAAAAAACCCAGATTCGCCCAGCATTAAAGTCTCGGTGCTTTATTTTATCAGCTCAATGACTATGAAAGCTCAGGAGAATTTGGCCTCCAGTGATTGTTAATCAGAAATGAAGGCAGCATGTTAATAGCAGTGCTTGGACTCTAGATGTCAGCAGTGTCCGGTGGTCTGCTGATGAAATGAGCACCAATACCCATCTGCTTTGCATCCAGTTTTCATTTTGTATGCTCAAGTTTCTGCTGTGAACTGGGAAAGAGGTTTTGATTCGAAAATTAGCTTGAGTTCATCCTCATACCAATAGGCTTTTGCAATTTTAGAATGTGATTTGTGGATTATATATGTGTAAGTGACAGATTTGGTGGTGTATATTTGGCACTCGGTACAGATCAATGATTTTTGTGTTGTTTTTTGTACCTGTTGGATAGTTTTGAATTGTCACTGTGTTCCATTGCGATGATTAGAACTGTGGTGGATGTAAGGAAAAGGTCTTGAGGCCTAATTTCTGACTTTGTCTCTCTGGTTCTGGAATTTAAGGGAATTTTTTTTTTTTTTTTTACATTTACATAGTGCTTATGTGGATGATTGTAAATATGAATTTGTCCAACACTGGGGCATACACTCTTAAAAATAAAGGGGCTTCACAGTGATGCAATATAAGAAACTTTTTGTCTAAATGGTTCCATAAAAACCTTAAACATCTGAACAACCTTTTGGTCCTTTTGGCAGAAGAAGGTTCTTCAGATTATAAAAAGGTAAGAAGGAGATGGTTCTTTAAAGAACCTTTGACTGAATGGTTCTTTGTGGAACCAAAAATGGTTATTTTGTCACATCGCAGTGAAGTACCTTTTAAGCTCCTTTATTTTAAAGAGTGTAAATCTTCTTTTGCTGTATTTGTCTGCTCTCAGTTGGCCAAAAGTTAAATAAATACATAAAAATCTAAATGTTTTCTAATTTTTTTTTTTTTACATTTAAAGAATATTTCAAATCAAAATAACATTAGTGGCATAATTCCTACACAGCATTAAATGTAACATTCTAGAAGCAATGTTTATTTTTCTTTTTTTTTTTGGTTCCATCATTTCCTTACCTTCTTCTTCTGTGAGGGAGTGGTTGTGGGCCATTGGCTGGGGTTGCCAGGGCAACTGCTGGCATTGTGAGTGGGCAAGACTGTGGCTGGCGTGGTGACTGCATTGGGCAGGACAGCTGGGTGCCATGCAGACCCCATCAGACGTGCATTTCATTTGGCTGAGGGATCGTAACAACAGAATGCTGCGTTGAGCCAGAACCACGTGTTCCATGTGGCCGGAGATTAGTCTGATTTGAACATAACTTGATTAATTTCTTCTCCTTGTTTTTGTAGGGATACACAATACGGCAGCACCATAATAGTTTTTGGTTGTCATCATAATTTCTTGCACTACCATTCAGAAGTTACAGTGTCAGAAAGATAGTTTTTTAATGTTTAAAGGAATTATCTTAATGCTCACAAAAGCTGCATTTATTTGATCAAAAATACTGTAAAAACAGTAATATTATCAAATGTTACTACAATTTAAAAAATAAAAAGTTTTCAATTTTATTATATTTTAAAATGCAATTAATTCCTGTGATGATAAAGCTGAATTTTCAGCATCATTACTCCAGTCTTCAGTGTCACATGACCCTTCAGAAATCATACTGATATACTGATTTGCTGCTCAAAACATTTTTGACTGTAATCAAAGTTGAAAATGATTGTGCTGCTCAATATTTTTGTGGAAACCATGATACATTTTTCATAATACATTTTTGGATGACTAGAAAGTATGTACACTAGACTTTAAGGATTAAGATAATTGTTAACATTAAAAGTATTTCCTATCCATCTTTAAAATCAAAATATGGCATAAACACAATTTGTAACAAACACTATTTATGTTTGTTAAAAAAGGGATTTATTTTATTTTTTAATATGAGCCGTTTATAATTTTGGTTGTAATATGAAAATAATTTTCTGCTTATTGAATTGGTGGGAATTTCAGAACACCAGTTTAGTAATGAGTCTAAATCATGTAACCTCTTCCTTTAATCTTATGGGAAACTGTTGTTCCTGTGATTATTCTTCATGTTTTGTTGGAAGCAAATGTAATTTCATCATGCTGCTTGTTGCTAATGACCAAATAGACCAATAGACTCTACTAATACCTTTAGGCCTGTGTTTATGTTCTTGGTTGATGATTTCTTTGTAGATCTGCAAAAATGGTTTAATGTGTGAAGCCTGTAGTTTCTCTGACCTTTGACCCTGACCAGTGTCATCATAAAGCTGATGAAACGTGAACCAATCAGCGTGTAGAACTCTGAGCGAAAACCATTGAATTGTCATCCATCCATCTATCCATCCCAGGCAGTATGCTAGTGTATTGCGATCAGACACATCAAGTGAAATGAGGGTCTGAAAAACATCCTCATCTCCTCCGCCCTTTGCTTTCCGCCCGCGAGAACACAGCAAGTTCTTCATTAGGAGAGGAAATCATTCCCCCATCTTTCACACACTCCCAATCTGCAAATGTCACCGGGGTGTGGGCATGTTAAGATGCCAGATGGATGGTGGCATGAGACACTATTTCATGTTTGACTGTGCCTTGTGTTGCTGGGAGGAGAGTGTGTGTGTGCGTGCTAGGAACGGCTGTGCACAGCGAGAGATTAATTCTGCTAAATTAATTGGGCTGAGATTGAAAATGAGAGAGCAAGCAGGTTGCAGATGAGCACCCCCCCCCCCCCCCCCCCACACACACACACACACACACACACACACACAGGCAAACCTCCTGCCTGTGACACACACACTCTTATTTGCCATACACCCCTGATTGTTTGCAGTGTATATTTTTGTGTGGTTACGAGTGTGTTTTAGAGTGTGTGTGTGTGCATGCACAGCAGGGTAGAATGTATGCACACACACACACACACTCAAGCTGCAACGCTGAGATATGCCGTCAAACACACCCATACACACACCCGGTGTGTGCGGGGACTCAGAGTGGTGATTTTGAGACCAGGAGCCCCAATAAATCTCCTTCCATACAGGAGCTGAGTCTGCACAGGGACGAGAAAGAGAACATTACCATCTGGAGAAAGAGGGAGAGAGAAAAGGAGAGAAGGTATAGTTTATATCAACCGTCAGTAAAGTCTCACAGGCCACGTTCACACCAGAGCCGCTCCTCTTCTGAGTTTGTAATCCGGTTCTGTTCACACCGCACGGAAAATCAGCTTTTTTTCTTAAAGGATTCAGTATCAGGTTCAGTACAAGTTCTGTATCTGTGGTATGTTACGTAGCCCCGCACATGACATGCAAGAAAAAATAAATAAACAGTGTGCACGATTTAATTAATTACACTAATTTGTTCCCTTGATGTACTAAAACATACACACGATTACTATTTCATTCCCTTGATTTGCTAAATTGTGTGCACAATTTACTGATTCATTCTCTTGATTTATAAACTGTGTTCATGACTTAGCAAATCGAGGGAATGAATTTGTAAATTGTGTGCACAAATTGTAAATCGAGGGAACAAAATAGTAAATCGTACGCACGATTTAGCGTAAAACATTTTTCCAGCATGCCATGTGCGGGGCTCTGTAGCATGTTGTTAATTACCGCAAAAATTTCTAACTTGTCCCTCATTTTCATACAAAGCAAAAATCTGGGATACAGCAATGCATTAAAATGGGAGTGAATGAAGCCAGTCCATGAATTTTCAAAATTCAAAAATATAAACAATATGCATGTTACCACAAATTTAGTGTGTAAAATCACTCCTGAAGTTACTTTTCTGTGTATAAAGATGCATCTGATTGAAAATTTGTGCCAGTTTCCCAGGACAAAGGATAGAAACAGTACTTTTTTCCCAAACTGAATTTGGAAACTTTTGCAACTTTGAATGTATGGCTACCTTAACCTTGACTTTTGTGCTAATCAACATTATGCCACAAATGCTGATCAGCAAATAAGGTGTCCAACTTGAAACTTGGCCAGATCCGTCTCTTGTGCCGGATCTCACTGTTTCAAAGGCTCATAAACTGGCCACACTATGTTTCATTTGAAATCTACCGATGTCAACAAGTTTCTGAGAGGATTACATTTAGAAGTAGAGTAAAGTGTTTAACCTTATTATTTTTGTGTGAAAACCTTTAGTTCTTTGCTAATATAGCATTAAAGGTTTGGATGAAATGAAAGAAAGGTGGAGGCGGTTTAGTCCGCCCAACTCTACGGATCTTTACAGAATTCAGCTTCGCCTGATCGAGCAACTCAATTATCCTGTTAATACAGTCTCAGCCTCAAACACCGTTCCCATTACTGCAGAACACACTGCCTGCGGCCACACACACACCAACAGCTGTGGTACAAAGAAACCTCACAGGCACAAACTCACGCTTTCTGAAATATAAAAGGAAGACATTATGAATCGGAACATCTTGCGTTCTGTAAAATTGATCTGTTTTTCCTTTTAATCTCTAGCTAACATGAAGGTCTATTGGCCTTTTTGGGTGATAATGAGAACATGTTGAAGTTTCTAGTGCATGAAAGCTTAGAAGTTGTTATTTGAGTTTCTTAAACCATCTACAGCTTTGGTGTGGAACTCTGGCCTTGTGAAAACAAATCAAATGTAAAGTGTGTCAGAAGAGACAGATTGATGTGTCTCTCATCTCCAGCCTGACTGAACATAGCTCATCATTACTGTCAACAGAGAGAGTGTCATGAGTCAGGTTTTTCTTCCGTTTTCGCTCTCGCACGCTCTCACTCATTTACACACACACCTTATTAGCTTATTATATTACTCTTTGTCTGTCCCGCTGACCTCTCTCTCTTCATGCACCTGTTTGTCATTGCAATCAGCGCTCGCGCTGATTTGCTATGACACCTGTTTCTACTTTGCCCTAAGTGTTCACCCTTTATCTGGTGTTTGCTCGGGTAGATTCTTGGTTGGATTATTGTTACATGTCATGCGTTTTGTCTGCAGTTACATCCTGTCTGTATTGAGAGGTACTCACCTATTCTTGTCTTGTCTGCCTGGAACAGTCTAGCCCCTAAGTTTTTGCTGTATTCTGCTGCTGTTGCTGCTGATTGTAGACCAATGTGGTTCTCTCACCCTGCCTGAGTTATCTACTCCTGAGCTTCGAGTCTGCTACAAGGGAGTCCTGTTCTGTTACTCATCGAGACAGGAGTCTTTCCGTTTGTTCAAGTTTCTATTTACCAGTTCTGTGTGCTGAAAAGACGGACTGCCTTTGTTATATATTTTTTCATTAAAGACTGTTATTCCTGTTATCTCTGCTTTTGGATCTTTCATTTACCAGCGTGACAGAATAATCCAACCAACATGGATCCAGCAGATGAGAGGCCTGTCCGGTCGGCGATCGAGATCCAGGGAGCTATGCTTGGCAAACATGAGCAGGAGTTGGCCGCCGCTCATCAGGCTGTTAAGAGTCTTTCAGCTCAGGTGGCTGATCTATCTGCCCGTTTACTTCACCTGCATCAGGAATCTGCCATGTCTCACAATCGTCAGCTGCCCTCTGAGCCACGAGTCAACAATCCCTCCTGTTATGCGGGTGAGCCTACGGAGTGCAGAGCTTTTCTCATCCAATGTGAAGTTGTCTTTTCCCTTCAGCCCCAGACGTATGCAGAGGATCGGGCCCGCATCGCTTATGTTCTCTCTCTCCTCACGGGACGAGCACGCGAGTGGGGTACGTCAGTTTGGGAAGCGCAATCTGCATGCTGCAGCAAGTACACTCTTTTCAAGGATGAGATGATCAAGGTCTTTGATAGATCCGTCTTCGGCAGCGAGGCATCACGTCTACTTGCTGTGCTACGTCAAGGCAGAAGATCTGTTGCAGATTTCGCGATAGAGTTCCGGACTCTGGCTACTACAAGTGAGTGGAATGATCCTGCACTAACTGCTCGCTTTCTTGAAGGGTTGAATGTAGACCTTAAGGAGGAGATCTACGCGCGGGGGTCGCCAACTCAGCTCGATCAACTTATCGACCTGGCCATCCGCCTTGACAAGTGTTTCGAGCAGAGGCGTCGAGTTCGTTCTCCACTTTTCACATCCTGTGATAACTTTCCTTCTGCTACTGCTTCTGTTCAGAACCAACCTGATGCTGTACCCATGCAGCTGGGGGCCGTACGCATCTCCCCGGAGGAAAGACAGCGGCGAATTATTAACCGTCTCTGCCTTTACTGTGGTACGGCGGGCCATTTCGCTTCATCCTGCAGTTTAAAAGCCAAAGCTCGCCAGTAGACGGAGGAGTACTGGTGAGCGCTTCTGTCATCTCCTCATCACCAAGGTCTCGAACCACTATATCCGCTGTTCTCCGTTGGGCTGGTTTTTCTGTTACCGGTCTTGCCCTCGTCGACTCGGGTGCGGAGGGCAATTTTATCGATGAGATGTGGGCTCGTGAGAACAAGATTCCCTTAGTTGATTTGACTGATGTCGCCACTGTCTTTGCCCTGGATGGCAGAGAGCTTTCTTCTGTTCGTCGTGTCACCAGTCCGGTTAGTCTCACTGTTTCCGGCAATCATCATGAGACAGTCTCATTTTATGTTTTTCAGTCTCCCTTTACCCCCATTGTTTTAGGTCATCCCTGGCTTATCCAACATAATCCTCACATTGATTGGGTTAAGGGGTCTATTCATTCATGGAGTTTAGCTTGTCATGTAAATTGTCTGGTTTCCGCTGTTTCTCCCGTGTCTTCTGTTCCTCTTTTCCAGGAGGAGCCTGATGATTTGTCTGGTGTCCCGGAGGAGTACCATGATCTGCGGGCGGTTTTCAGTCGTTCCCGGGCGGTATCCTTACCGCCTCACCGTCCGTATGACTGCTCTATCGAGCTCCTTCCTGGCACCACGCCCCCTCGCGGTAGACTGTACTCTCTTTCGGCGCCCGAACGAGAGGCTCTGGAAGGATATCTTACAGAATCTCTCGATGCGGGGATCATTACTCCTTCTTCGTCTCCCGCCGGCGCTGGGTTTTTCTTTGTAAAGAAGAAGGATGGTTCTTTGCGTCCTTGTATCGATTATCGAGGGCTGAACGACATAACAGTCAAGAACCGTTATCCTTTGCCTCTTATGTCGTCGGCTTTTGAGATCCTACAGGGCGCAAGGGTTTTTACAAAATTAGACTTGCGCAACGCCTACCATTTAGTGCGTATCAAGGAGGGAGACGAGTGGAAGACCGCGTTCAACACTCCTGTCGGTCACTTTGAGTACCGGGTTCTACCTTTCGGTTTGGTCAACGCTCCCGCTGTATTTCAAGCATTAGTAAACGATGTCTTAAGAGACATGCTTAACGTTTTCGTGTTCGTTTACTTGGATGACATCTTAATTTTTTCACCCTCTCTCCAGGTACATGTTCAACACGTTCGCCGTGTCCTGCAGCGCTTATTAGAGAATCGCCTATTCGTCAAGGCTGAGAAATGCGTTTTTCATGCCCAATCGGTTACTTTTCTCGGTTCGGTCGTTTCAGCGGAGGGGATTAGTATGGACCCTGACAAGGTTCGAGCAGTTCTTGATTGGGCTGTTCCCGATTCTCGAGTCGCACTCCAGCGATTTCTGGGGTTTGCGAATTTTTACCGGCGCTTTATTCGTAACTTTAGCCAGGTTGCCGCCCCTCTTACCGCTCTCACTTCGTCCAAGTCCAAATTTGCTTGGTCTGAGACTGCTCAGGATGCGTTTGACCGTCTTAAGATGCTTTTTACGTCTGCGCCCATCCTGATCACTCCTGATCCAGAACGTCAGTTTATTGTTGAGGTCGATGCCTCCGAAATTGGGATAGGAGCTGTCTTGTCGCAACGCTCCTCCCAGGATGACAAGGTTCATCCTTGCGCATTTTACTCCCACCGTCTTTCGCCCGCGGAGCGCAACTATGACGTGGGTAATCGAGAACTCTTGGCTATCCGTCTGGCGCTAGGTGAGTGGCGACACTGGCTTGAGGGAGCCAGTGTACCATTCATTGTTTGGACGGATCACCGCAACCTGGAGTACATTCGCTCTGCTAAACGTCTTAACGCTCGTCAGGCCCGCTGGGCATTATTTTTTGATCGCTTTGATTTTTCCATTTCATTTAGACCCGGTTCTAAGAACCTCAAGCCTGACGCCCTTTCTCGGCAGTTTGACTCATCAGAGGGTGCCTCGACCGATGAGAGGATTTTACCTCAGCACTGTGTGGTCGGGGCAGCCGTCTGGGGAGTGGAACAAGCGGTCAGGCGTGCTCTTTCTCACACTGCAAGACCGCCCCGCGCTCCTGAGGGAACTTTGTTTGTACCCGAGGCTGCTCGTTCGACGGTTCTTCGCTGGGGTCATTCTTCTAAATTAGTCGCGCATCCCGGAGTTAGAGGTACTTTAGCGGCCATCCGCCAGAGATTTTGGTGGCCTACTCGTGAGCGCGATATTCGTCGTTTTGTTGCTTCTTGTTCTATCTGCGCTCAGACTAAGTCTAGTAATAATCCTCCGGCGGGTCTTCTCAGACCTCTTCCCGTTCCTTCGCGTCCCTGGTCGCATATTGCGTTGGATTTTGTTACCGGGCTTCCCCCTTCGTCTGGCAATACGGTCATTCTCACCGTCGTGGACCGTTTTTCTAAGGCTGCGCATTTTATTCCGCTCCCTAAATTACCGTCGGCTCAGGAGACCGCACAGATTATGGTGGATCACGTTTTCAAGATCCATGGTCTTCCTTCGGACATTGTGTCTGACAGAGGTCCGCAATTTACTTCTCTGTTCTGGAGGGAGTTCTGTCGCCAGATAGGGGCTTCCCCCAGTCTGTCGTCAGGATTCCATCCACAGACCAATGGGCAAGCCGAGAGGACCAATCAGATTCTTGGTCGCATGCTGCGTAGTCTTACCTCTCAGAATCCCGCGTCTTGGTGCGAGCAGTTACCATGGGCCGAATATGCTCATAATTCTCTCCCATCGTCCGCCACTGGGTTATCCCCGTTTGAGGGTTGCCTTGGCTTCCAACCGCCTGTTTTCTCCGCCCAGGAGTCTCAGGCCTCGGTTCCGTCCGTCGAGGCTTTTATTCAGAGATGTAAGCGTACCTGGAGGAGGGTGAGATCTGCCTTATGTCAGACTAGGGAACGTACTCGTCGTGCCGCTAATCGCCGCAGGGTGAGATCTCCCAGATATTTTTGCGGTCAGAGGGTGTGGTTATCCACCCGCAATTTGCCTATTCAGGAGACGTCTCGCAAGCTCATGCCTCGTTTTATTGGACCCTTTTCTATTGTTAAGGTCATCAGTCCAGTCGCTGTAAAGCTAAGACTGTCTGGTCAGATGCGCCGTGTTCATCCGGTTTTTCACGTGTCTTGCATTAAACCCGTTATTCGTGCGCCCGCACGTCCCTCCGTTCCCCCTCCTCCTATTGACGAGGGGGCCTCCATTTACAGAGTTCGAAGGCTACTCGACGTTCGTCCCCGGGGGCGTGGTCACCAGTTTTTGGTGGACTGGGAGGGGTATGGTCCTGAGGAGAGGCGGTGGATTCCAGCCCGGGATGTCCTGGACCGCTCGCTGATTGACGACTTCTACCGGTCCCGTCAGGCTCCTTCCTCGAGCGCCTAGTGGCGCTCGTTGAGGGAGGGGTACTGTCATGAGTCAGGTTTTTCTTCCGTTTTCGCTCTCGCACGCTCTCACTCATTTACACACACACCTTATTAGCTTATTATATTACTCTTTGTCTGTCCCGCTGACCTCTCTCTCTTCATGCACCTGTTTGTCATTGCAATCAGCGCTCGCGCTGATTTGCTATGACACCTGTTTCTACTTTGCCCTAAGTGTTCACCCTTTATCTGGTGTTTGCTCGGGTAGATTCTTGGTTGGATTATTGTTACATGTCATGCGTTTTGTCTGCAGTTACATCCTGTCTGTATTGAGAGGTACTCACCTATTCTTGTCTTGTCTGCCTGGAACAGTCTAGCCCCTAAGTTTTTGCTGTATTCTGCTGCTGTTGCTGCTGATTGTAGACCAATGTGGTTCTCTCACCCTGCCTGAGTTATCTACTCCTGAGCTTCGAGTCTGCTACAAGGGAGTCCTGTTCTGTTACTCATCGAGACAGGAGTCTTTCCGTTTGTTCAAGTTTCTATTTACCAGTTCTGTGTGCTGAAAAGACGGACTGCCTTTGTTATATATTTTTTCATTAAAGACTGTTATTCCTGTTATCTCTGCTTTTGGATCTTTCATTTACCAGCGTGACAGAGAGAGAGAGAGAGAGAGAGAGAGAAGGATTGAGAGAACAAATGAGTACAGGAGAAAGACAAAATGAAAGACTCTGGAAAGACAAGACAGGTTTAGACTCAAATGTTTGAAGTGAAGGGTAAGATGATGAAGTTAATATTATTAGGTATAGATGAAACATTGTAGGTGGAGACTTGGAAGAAGCATCTAGCCTAAATTATCTCTTGTGCTAGAATGGTGTTTTCTTTTACTTTTTTTAAGAGTGACCGTATTTCTTTCTTTTTAAATTGACATGACTTATGCATACACACACACACACTGTGCTGTGCTGATGGAGCAAATGTTAGTGAGTGACAACTGTGTCACAGAACGGTCTTAAGTCCCAATTAGCCTCTGTGGTGGGGTGAAGAAGGACACGACGAGTAGGTACAGGTGAGTTCCCCGAAGGGTGGATTTTATTGACAAAGAGTGGGGCAGAAGGCGGTGACGTGAGGTAGTTTTGGTGCAGGGTGCTCGGCTTCCTCTTCGACTGTGCGCTGTGGTGGTGGGTGGCGTGCGGACGTCGTGTTCCAAGACGTGGGTCCGCCCAGGCTTGGGGGAGAACACATCCGGAAACTGACTGACCAGGTGCTGCAGCACGGTCTTCTGGGCGGCGGAGAGTTGAGGGTCCATGTCCACTACCATGGGAGTCGCCTTGGTGTAGGCCGAGAGCTGAGGCCCAGTTCCGACCCAGCGCTTCAGGAGGTTAATGTGATAGAGCTGGTCCTTCCTCCGTCTTCCGGGCTGCTGCACTCGGTACGTAACGGGGCCGACCTTTTCGGTGACGGTGTATGGCCCCTGCCAGGTGGCCAAGAACTTGCAAGCGGCCGTGGGGACCAGAACCAGGACATGGTCTCCTCACTGGAACTCCCGTGGTTGGGCCGCCCGATTATAATGTCGCTGCTGGGCCTGTTGTGCCTTGACGAGGTGCTCCCGGACGATGGGCATCACTCGGTCGATCCACTCCTGCATCTCACGGACGTGTTCCACGGTGGTACGGTGTACGGCAGGTTGTTGTTCCCAGGCCTCTCGGGCAATGTCGAGCAGACCACGGGGCTGGCGGCCGAAGAGTAACTCAAATGGTGTGAAGCCAGTGGAGGCCTGAGGGACCTCCAGAACACCGAAGAGGACGTATGGCAGCATCTTGTCCCAGTCCCTTTTATCTTCGGCCGTCACTCGGCGCAGCATCTGTTTCAGGGTCTGGTTGAATCGCTCGACGAGCCCGTCGGTCTAGGGGTGGTACACCGTGGTACGGAGCTGCTGGACCTTCAGGAGTTTGCAGAGGTCTGCCATCATCCGGGACATGAACGGGGTGCCCTGGTCAGTCAGTATCTGGGATGGGATGCCAACCCGACTACAAAGCAGGTAGAGTTCCTGGGCGATGGCTTTGGTAGTAGCTTTTCGGAGGGGGATGGCCTCAGGATAGCAGATGGCATAATCCACGATGACCAGGATGTGTTCGTGCCCCCGGGCGGACTTCGGCAGCAGCCCTACTAAGTCCCTCCTTGGGCCACGCCTCCCGGGTGGCCACGGTCTCAAACATCTGGAGGTAAGTGGTAACATCATCATGGGACGTCATCCTCGGGAGCAGCTGTGTGGCCTGGACACCGGGGTCAGGCAGCGGAGTATGTGCGCCGGCAGCCATACGGAGCGCGGCGAGCTCCCGTTCGGCTTCCCCTTGCCGGGAGGCCATGTGCTCCATAATTTGTTGCTGGCGGATGCTCACCTCGGTGAGGTGCTTCAAGATTTCTTCCATCGCCGGGGGAGGAGCGCCACCTGGGGAAACCAAATAAGACATGTGAGCCAACAGGGCGTGGGGCAAAAGAAAAACCACAAAAAACAACCAAACCAGTCCAACTGGGGAAACACTGCGTAGGAAGGGGTCGTCGGTGTCGTCTTCACTGTCCTGCCCGCATTCTCCACCAGTGTGGCGGGTTGAAGAAGGACACGACGAGTAAGTACAGGTGAGTTCCCCGAAGGGTGGATTTTATTGACAAAGAGTGTGGCAGAAGGCGGTGGCGTGAGGTGGTTTTGATGCAGGGTGCTCGGCTTCCCGTTCGGTCTGTGCGCTGTGGCGGTGTGGGTCCGTTGTGCTCTCCCGTGTGCGGTGGGGCTTGCGGTCACACACTGCTCTCTGTAAGCAAGACAGATAGTTAGGATTAGCCGAGTCTTGTGGAGACATCTCTCCCCTCTGTGTTCGTTTGCTGTGCTTAAGAAGGCAGCTCTTGATGGGGCGCAGGTGTGGCTGTTGTAAAACAGAAGCAGTTCTGGGAGGATGATTTATGAGATCAGCGTTGCACATGCGCCAGAGAGTCTCATGAAAACCAATGTTTGTTAACAGTAGCAAAGGAAGCAAAGTTTCCTTACTTTTAGCAAAGGAGAACCTGTATCCTATTGGCTTACTGTATATCGAAATCCTCTTACATTCTTCTTTTAAAATCCTTGTTGTTTTGTTTTGATCTCTCTGCTGCGTTTCCACATGTGTCACTTCTGAGCGGCAAATACACAAAGCTGACCTCCATACGTCATTCCTCCAGAACTGCTTCATTTACAACTGTGAGCGCAAGCTAGATTAAAGTGATTATTACGTTTTGAATATGGATATTTTTCTTTTTCTACAGGAGGCTTTTGTCACACACTCCCCCTACCCCCAGTTGTGTGAGACCCTTTTTTTTAATGGATAAGCTTTTTATTAAACTTCTTTATTTAACAGCTTGACAAATCAAAGACATTTTTTAAAAATAACTCTGGATGCATCTGAAGGAAGAAAGTCATTCACACCTATAGGTTGACTTGAGGGTGAGTAATTTATGGCTTAATTTTTGGGTGAACCAACCCTTTAATCTCAGAAAATTCTGTTATAATCAATGAATCTCTCTACACAGCTAAATTAATCTCTTATTTATATTGTGTCTACACTTTGTTCAGTGTAATGAGAGGATTTGCAAGCTTCCAGAACTCAGGACTGAATAAAATCTTTTTTTTTTTCTTTCTTTTTTTTGTGCGGTGAGTGGATACTAACGGAAATGCCTCTGATTGGCCATTGCTTTCCAGAAATCAACAGATAAGTCTGTGATTGGCTACAGTGTTCAGCACTGCAAAAGCAGCACAAACACGAATACACATTGGATTCTGCTGCGAGGTGGTAGCAGCTTACTTTTGTTTAAAAAGCATTTGTATGCTTTTATGATATTCACCCATTTGTAAGTGCAGTTTAAGTCTCCAAATACTTTTTTGTGGCCACTGTATTTAGTTTTGGATGAACTGGATGTTTCTACTAAATGACAAAATGGTCTTCATCACTCGAGATAAATCAATCCTCTTTCAGTCTATTATTGTTATTAGTAGTCAGCAGTCGTTGACCTCGCAGCTCTTGCGACACTATGGGAAAAGGTTCATTTCTCTTGCTAAACATCAGCACTTATTCTCTCTCACTCCTTTTGTGTGTTTCTGGCAGCCACTTGTGTAGACCATCCTGTCTGTCTATCCATTTGTGACAGACTCATGCGGGCCAGACAGTGGAAAGAGAAAACGGGAGGGATAAAATGAAAGACAGACAGTCAGTCCGACAGAGAGCCAGTCTTTCCTATGAGAGCATCTGACCATCCAGCGCCAAAGCTAATGAGTGGTAAACAGCAGTAAACAGGAAACTATAGAGAGAGTGTCTTAAATCTACTTGCAGTGGAGTGTATTTTGTGTGTGCATGTGGTTGGGTTTGAGTGCATATGTTTGTTTATTATTGAATAAGGAGAACGAGGACTCTGGGAAGTAGGGAGCCTCTCCTAAGTGTACTTGGAGCCAGTCAAAGGTAATTAAGACTCGAATTAGGGCTGTTTGCTGAAGAGCTTTACATATTGCATGTGTTGTTTCATGGTGCAGTGCTCTGTTACTGCCAGTGAGGTGTCAGTAAGGTATTTTTTCTGCCTTTTAACACATTTACATTTACACTGCATTTCATCTGTTTACACAACTCTCTGGTCAACCGGTCAGATATTTCCTGATGTTCATTTTCATATTATATGCATTAACGTAGAGCTGTTTTCATGTCTTTCTCATCACCCTCCAGGATCTCTCATTTTTATACAAACACAAATAGTGCAATATTATATCTTAGTTATCAATTAAAGTGAAAATGACATTGGAGCACTTCAATATTCATAATACAGTATATACTGTTGCAGTTTTTGTCTTATATATCACATCACATGTCATAATCAAGTATTTTTTAAAATATATTCTTTATAATATGTAACTAAACATGCTTATGTGTGTGTAAATACATTCAAATACATATGTTTACAATAATTGGCACATACAGATACATACAGTATATTCCTCATATTTTCATCAAAAGTGTGTTGTACGCATAATTTGTTCATTTGGTTATCAAAGATAAAGAAAAATCTCATTATGATTGATTAAATACATTTATTAAATAAAATACAGTTGTATTACATCATATTTTTTTCAGCAGTTTTACTCATTGTGTGTTTGTGTGTATATATGCATCATATATACAGCAGTGAACATTTAAAGTGGATCAAAACCTTTAATCAAAGTTGTTCTAAAACCAAAACGTGTTCTTGTCTTAGGGACAACTTTGATGAACTTTTTGATCCATACTATATATATATATATATATATATATATATATATATATATATATAGGTTAAGTACAACTATAGTAAAATTATTAACAAAAATGTAATTATTGAACATGACCTGCATGTAATATATTTTTATTTATTAATTTTTTTCCTCAATTTTCATCAACAGTATTTCGATTTTCATCATGATGCAAATTTTACGTCTCGCTTCCATTGATGAATAAAAAAAACTTTGACATTTCATTGATGAGATTTACACTGTGGGTCCTATAATACAACCAGCACAATGAGACGCAAAGTGCAGTGCAAGTGTGTTTTCTAGTTTCAGTCTGGCGCCATTCGCATTGTCCAGTCCAGCGCCACGTCGTTTTATTAGCAAATACATTTGCGCTCATTTTTGTGCCCATGGGTGTGCTGGTCTAAAATAGGTGTGTTCAGGTGTATTGCTGGTGCAATGCTATTTTAAGGAGCTGAAAATAGACTGTGCCATAGGCCAACTCAAACCTGGTCTAATGTCTGGCGCAATGTTTTTTCTTTGTTATTTAAAGAGCGTACACGCTGCTTATTAAACACAGGGACGCACAGCAGCTCACAAACATGCCAAATATTTTAAATTAAAGGATTGCAATGCATAAGATTTTTTTGTAGGCTAATTAAATATATATATATATATATATAGAATTAGGCTATCTATAGCAGCTCCGTTTCATCTCGGAGACGCGTTCTGTCTTTGCGCTTGCCAAATTCCGCCGTGTAAATAGCAAACCCGTCATGGCACTAGCGCAACTGGCTCTTAAAGGGAATGGAAGATGAGACTCTGATTGGTTTATTGCATGTTACGCCCAAAAAACACCCATTACTCATTAAAAGAATAGGGACAACCTGTTTAGACCATGCACCCGGGCGCGCCAACCGTTTTTCCGTCATTAAAATAGCAAAAGTTAGACACGCCCTGAGTGCACCTGCGACGTGCGCTTTACACTTTGCATTTAGATTGTTAAAATAGGGCCCTGTGTGATGGCGAAATTCAGATAATTTTTTTTTTATTGCAACGAGTTGCTGTAGCTTTAACATAGGATGTGCAGTCCTGATCCTGGGGATCAGTTACCTGGAAGTTTCTACTGAGTCCGAAGACCTTGATTAGCTGGTTCAGTTCTGTTTAATTAGGATGGGAACTAAACTCTGCTGGACGGTGGTCCTCCAGGAGCAGGTTTGGATGCCCCTGCTTAAACACAAAGGCCACATACTTGGCTAAACGGCAGTAAAGAACAGATTTTTGACAACTGTGAGAAGAGAATCTGAAAAAACCTACCAGAAGAATTGCATTATTGTAAGTCTCCAAGGCTAAAACCCTCGGAGCAGTTTGCCCTCTCTGGCCTTCAACCAAGAAAAAATGGACGCACCCTCAAAGGATGCATGAGGTCCGCTGACTGAACGGCCAGTTCACACGCTACAGTAGAGGGGGGTGGGACCAGAAACAACATCCTTGTGAATTTTACGATCTGGGAAAGCCAGAGGAACCCCGCTGCGGAGCTGCAGGTGAGAAGAGAGGAAGAGTGGCCGGGATCCAGAGCCGTATGAATGTGAGCGGCGATCCACTCATCAGGGATGCACATATCAAGCCGAATATCGACGGGAAATGACCCTGTGACGTGACTGACGACCCTGAGCGCTGACCTCTTTGAAAGGGCGTTGCTAAGCGCAGGAGGGGATGGGAAGACAAGTGAAGTCAGGGGAACAAATCCAAAGGAGCCGCCGTGCTCCGGAAGCCATTATGTATCTGTCAGGGAATTCCTGAAAGCTTGCGGCCCGATGCCTGAATGTCCGCTCCCTTCACCGGGGCAATCTGTCTGCGTATCACTCCGCAGGGGGTAGGACGGCCTGCAGGAAACCAGCCAGGCCTTGAGGGAGGGGTGGAAAATCTTGGGCATCTTGAGAAAATTAATGTCTGCACCTTGGACTAAATTATGGAGTCGGATTGCCCCTGAGAATCTTTAAGGAGCATTGGTTTTGCATGTGTATGTGTGTCATGATTTCAGTCAGCTGGTGTCCTGCTGCATGGACTTCCTGTCTGTCTTTGGGGTCTGTGCTGTTTCCTCTAGGTTAGGAAAGCCAGTTTCCTCACACATGTTTTCCAACAGAGTTTCCAATTAAAACACACATGCGTATTTACTTATCTAAATGAGGACAAACCAAACTGCTGCTAAACATGTTGTTTTTATGAAGCCAATGTACAATCATTTTAATTTGAATGAACAGCAGTTATTGCAACTGTTCGGACTGACACGAATATTTGTGTGCCATCAGATTTATGATTTTTGTTTAAATACAAAGATGTGTTCTAATGTCTTTTCCATTGTAATGCGAAGAAAACTGGCCAACCATAAGTGGAACTTTTATAGTTAACTAAAGCTAAAACCCATATATATATATATGCCAGCAACTGTTTCGTTCCAACAATCTTCAAAATATCTTATTTTGTTTTTGACAGATGAAAGAAAGTTAAAGGTGAGTAAATAATGACATAATGAGTTATTTTTGGATGAACTATTCCTTTAAGGCCTGGGTTTTTTTTCACATGCATTTACATTGTATATTTAGAATTGAAAAACACTTCGAAAAACACTCTCCAAATCGAGGTTTTGTCAGATTTAGCTTATGGGGACATTTTTCCATCTATAGTTTAAGTAAATGCTTACACATTAGATTCACACATTTAGAGTTAGATGCTCATATACAGCAAGATGCGTTCATTATTCCACCAATTTATCAAGCATTAAATCAACCCAAACCTGCTAATGTTAGTTAAAACAAATAAGCAAACCAATAAATGGAAAAAAACCTCAAGTTAAAATGTCTGTAATTGGAAATAAACAGATAATGGCAACACTTACAGCTACGTTGCTTCTTTCTACAGGGTGTTCTTTCTTATTATAGTGGACAGTTTGCTAAGCTCTTACTGAGTCATTAAGCGGCAGCATTAGCACATTAGCTTCCTGCGTCTGTTCAATCTGTGGCCTCTGGGTTACTGCCTCCCTGCTGGCTATAACCGAAGATGCGTGTTGTCAATAAAACATGTAATGACAGCTCCACCACTAAATCGTTCTCATTACGTCTCATAAACTTTCCTCTCTGTTTAAATGGGTATTACATATAGCATTTATCCTAGTTGTGACGCTACCTCTACTATATGTCATAGTGTTGTTTAGGAATAGAATAAATGTTAGCATGTCGGGAATGTTTAAAAATGAAGGGCTTCAATAAATTGTAGATGAATGGAAAGCCATGAGAGATAAAATGAAAAAGCACCTGAATTTGATGCCTGAAACGTTTAATGGAAAATGATGAGTGGCCTTCACTACTACGAACTTGCATCAGAAAATAGCTACTGTTTATATTGTACTGCAAAACACTTTTGCTGCTATTTAGGCGGGATACAGGTAAGGTTAGGGACATGTTTGGTGGTATATGTGTAGGTTTAAGGGTGGGTTAAGGTGTAAGGGATGGATCAACAGTGTACATATACAGAAAAACTAATTGTATAAAACTAAATGTGCACAATAAATGCATTGTTTCAAATGATTAATTTCAATTTAAGTACATAGTGGTTATACATAGGCCATCATGGTGCATACATGGTACATATTATACCATGTTACATAATATACACTTGAATATATTTTATGCAACAGTTCAAAAGTTTGGTGTTGGCAATTTTTTTATGTTTTAATCCATGTCAGAAATCATTATAATATCTTGATTTGGTGCTCAAAAGGCATTTATTATAATTATCAATGTTGAAAACAGTTGTGGTATGTTTTTATGGATTGTTTTCAGGAATTCTTAGTTCAGAAAAAATCAATTTCTGTTAAATAGAATCTTTTATAACATTATATATGTCTTTACTCTCGTTTGATGAACTGAATGAATTCTTCTTGAAAATAAAAATGTATTTCTTAAATATATATATGTACTGACCTCAAACTTTTGAACGGTGTGTTTATATAGAAAAGCCCATTCCAAATATACATACTCTAGCTCCATATGTCAAACTTAACACATTCATCTCCATGGCATCTTTTTAAAGTATTGGCCTGCGTGGCTAGTTGATCCCTCCCTGTCAGTGTTTCACAGCCAGGCCCAGCTGTGCTTCTCCCTGAATGGCAGTACAAGTTTCGACAAATATTTCCAGCTCCTTCATCAGGGTTGACTTTGTTCTAATGTTGCATATCTGAACCACTGGTGTGTTTTTCTAGGTGCCACATTTCTGAGTATTGCCTGTCTGGGGCAAATCCAGAAGAGGCCACAAACTCCACAAACTGCTCAATGCTAAGAGTCATATAAAGTAAGACTTCATAACTTGGCCAAGTCATGCTAGTCATTTCATTACAGATCCTGTGGTAGTTTAAATCGCCGCTTTGCTTTCAGTAGTTTCTGCTGATTCAGTAACCAACAGATCGGTTCTCTTTGTTATTAGTTCTCACTGTCACTTTACCATCTCGTACAGCAGTTTATCTGCGTTGCTTTGTTGGTTTATGAGCTTAGGAGAGATTTCAATTTTGAGTTATTGATTTGTTACCAATTAGTCATAAGTCACTGAGGTGTTTCTGATGTGTAAGAATGTGAATAGCTCTTTTCCATTGGCAAGCAATGATTTCTAGCATTTTGGGCAAGAAACATCGAGGGTAGATTGCTTCGTTGTTAGACTAGCTTTGAGGACTCTTGTCCAGAAGGATGTCTGACCATTTTCTAAACTGAAAAATTGGTGCACAAACAATTTTCCCTCAGAAATAGTTAGTACATTTTCACAATTACAAAGAAACACAAGGAACTTTGAGTTCAACATGACATTTCGAGAGCTGTATTGTAAAACACACATCGATAATATGTTTTCTTTCCAACTGTTATAATGTATAGGTTGTTTTTCTATATGGCGATGGTCTAAGAATTGTCTTTGACCTTTTGAAACTTGCACATTCATGGTTGAATGAGCTTTAGTCAGTCTAAAATGTTATAAATGATCATTCATAACATCCTTAATGATTATGATAAAGACTGTTATGGGAGACTATCTTATTAATCTAGTTTCTAGACTATTTCTAGAGTGAAGACTATGAAAACATTTTACATAAGACCTTGATAAAAGGCTCAATAAAATGTCCCTTTTATCAGACAGAGGTTTATGCGCTAAATAAATCTAATGTATTCATGTGGTAAATATTTAATTTCACAGCATATTTATTTGGATGCAGGCCCATGAGCTCTGTGAATACATTAGCTCTCTCCAAGGCTATTATATTATGTAAGATATATAATGACCGCATAAATAAGTTATTTCTGCAGGGTCTGTTGGACAGACTAACTCCGGTTGAACTTATTGCTAATACAGAGTGAATTCTAATTATTAGAAGTGATCTCATTGGTGAAATGCATTCATGTGAAACCACAAGCAGGTCTCTTCTTATTGTCGTCTGCTTCGATATGTGACCCTCGGAGGGAAGCATTGGCACGCTTAATGCTATAGAACAGATGGACAGTGTAAACCCGCTCTAATGTCCCACCTAGGACGGATATGGATCCGGCTCTGCATGCATGGAAATGACCGGAGTTATGGCTCCTCTACAGTCAGAAATCTGTTGGTTTTAATTTAATCTAATGACTATGCGTCTTGTTTTGTGACAGGCTGGGCAAGTTTGGGCTCTTTGAGCTCTCAACTCTCAAATGATCCATTTAAGTAATGCCTGGCAAAAGAGTGTGAACCGTATAGGGGCGTTTTTTATTTATTTATTTGCATGCGTTTGTGTCTGTGTTGAGTGGAATATAAGGAGTACAGGCTGATTGTTTCAATGAAACAATTTGATTCAATTTTCCACTCAATAAAATTAGCCATCAGGGCTCGGGCTCTCCAACCGTCCACAGTCCCTCATTTCCAGATTCTGCTCCTAATTGAACGAGTTTATGTACTTGTCTGCGAGAAATTGGAAAAATTCATCACCTGGAAAATGTGATATTTTTCTCCCTCCCGGCTGTGCACAGCTTGTTCTGTCCTCTCTCCCCCCCTCTCTCTTTTACTTCATCAAAATGATGAGCCACTATGAAATTAATATAGTGACATTTGCATGCAAGTGTGTGTGTTCAGATTTCTTGGTGGAATTATTTTATTCTTAACTTAAAGAAGTGGCGGCTTAATTTCATGATGCTCATAGTTAAAGATTTCTATTCACTTTTCAAGCTGATTCATTTAATAAATTAACCAATCACATTCAGTTGATTTTCATAACTGTTGACGTTGGCAAAAATATGTATGTGTATAAGATAATCATGTAATTTAGGCCTCTGCGATAAATGCTAATAAATAAAAATGTGCACTCTAAAAAATGCTGGGTTGTTTAAACCCAACTTTGGGTCAAATATGGACTAACCCAGCTGTTGGGTTAAATTTTGTAATTCAATTTTTAACCCAAAAGTTGGGTTAGTCCATATTTGACCCAAAGTTGGGTTGAAACAACCCAGCATTTTTTAGAGTGTATATAAAAACATTTCTTACATGTCTAACATGTCTTACATTTTTTTACATTTGTTTAAAGCCAATGATTTTCTTTCTTAGGAGTTGTGTATTAAATAGTTTTACATGAAGTACAGCTGTAATTTCTTGAGATTTCTGACCAAATATATAGGAATAGGTGTGATTTTCATAGGGTGTGTACATGTACATGTTTTTAATAATAATAATAATAATAATAATAAAGATTGTGTGTGCATGAAAGTTGACTGTTCAGAGAAAGTGAGAGAGTGTATCTATGGAAGAAAGTTGACTCTGTAGGAGTGTGTGTGAGAGAGATAGAGATAAAAGAGAGGATCGTGAGATAGATGGAAGAGAAAATGCTGTACGATCTGCCATCTGTGTGCAGGGTTCCTCTCCTGTGCCCCATATGGCCAGGAGAGATGAGCTACACACACACACACACACACACTCATATGCACAGATGCACATGCTCACACACACATTTATGGCACGTCTTAAAACTTAATTATCCAGCCTTTTTGCTCCATGTCAGGGAAGCGATGCTTCTTTTGTAGCAAATGAAAAGATTTCATAATAATGATAATGATGAGTTTGATGACATCACTGTAGCCTTTCTGCAGAGTTGAAGCTACTTTGAAACTGTTGCATGTGAAGATACAAGGTTACAACTCAGTCTTTCTGAGCAGAGAAGTAATTTGTCACAAAAACAATAAAACTAATTTAATTGTTTTCGTACAGGTTTGTTCAAATGATTCATCTGAATGAACCGATTCACTTAAATGAATCAGAATTCCAGAATACATTCATCTTAAGAGAACAAAACAAAAATGTTCAATGTAGCTTTTAATCCTTATAATTAGTGTCTGTAGTTACAGTAAGTTTCATAAACACTAGAATAGTTTTGTTAGTAGCATCATTCGTTCATTTGAGTAATTCTCACTAATGGCTTTATTCTCACGCAAGCTTCTTAATATATTTATTTTAATGTCATTTTTGTAATTGCTGTAATCGATAAACATCCCTCCACATGCTTATGTCTTCATACACACGTGTCCTGTGTCCTATTTTTTCCCCCCATTTCTCACACACCAGCACACATGCACACTTCTGAATAAGTGTTATATATTATACTTTGTAGTGATGGACAAGCTCCTCGCAGGCTGCCAAAATGAAATGAGCACAATTACCAGGGGCGACAGAGCCTGGCCACATTAGGCTGACCAATCGAGCAGAAACTCAAATGAGCAACACACACACACACACATAGGCAACAGACAAGTGCTGCCCTAACTCCACACAAAAACCTTTGCAAAGATGAGCCATGATAATACATTGAAATCAGTGTAAACTTCATATGCCATGAAACTGAATGTCTACTTTCAGGAGCATCATGTCTTTTAAAACTGAGGGGGGCATGTGCTCCTGAAGATGTTTGAGCTAAGGAGGGTTTAATGCACAAATTTGTATCTTTGATAATGAAGTTGCATAATTATTGTAGGTAAATCTGGCATTATGTTTTAAATACAGTTCTGAATAGGCAGATCTAAATCTAAATAAATATTATATTTTGCATGTATGTAATTATTAGTTGCTATATACACTACTGTTCAAAGCGTTGCGGCTGGAAGGATATTATGCTTAGCAAGGTTGCATTTATTTGATCACAAATACAGTAAAAAACAGTACTATTGTTTTCTTTCTCAGCATATTTAAATATGTAATTAATTTCTGCATTTCAGCACCATTACTCCAGTCTTCAGTGTCGAATGATCCTTCAGAAATCATTCTAGTATTATTTGGTGCTCAAGAAATATTTCTCATTATCAATGTTGAAAACAACTTTGCTGCTTAACAGTTTTGGTGGAAACCCTGATACACTTGTTCTTTCAGTGTTCTTTGAGTGAAAACATTCAAAAGAACAGCATTTATTTGAAATATCTGAAATTTTGAAATTCATTGAAATTTGAAAAGTCTTTTGTTACATTATGAAAGTCTTAACTGTCACTGTTGATCAATGTAATGCCTCCTTGCTAAATAAAAGTATTAATTCCTTTCAAAAATCCTTTAATAGGCAGAACTTTCCTGTTACCACATTCACAGCTTCCTTTTTTGAATGTTTCTTGAGAATCAATTCCGTTCAGTTGTGTTGTTCCATAACTCTATTTCAGATAATGAGTTGATCCAAGTGAAGACCGAGGTGAAGCAGAGACAGAGCTTGGCTCGATCAGGACGTCGTCTTGGCTAAACCCCCGCCGTGCCTCCCCAGCCTGCCCACAGCCAATCAATATAACTGCAGTTGGAGATACAGGTCAGCCAATGCACTTCCAGTAAGAGTAGACTGATAAAATAGTTGGGTAGAAGGTCTTAAAGGGGTCATATGATGCAATTTCAAGTTTTTCTTTCTCTTAGGAGTTTTACAAGCTATTCGTGAACAGATAAGGTCCCTAAACTTGACTAAAGTCTCAAACCCAAAGTTAAGACTCATCCACACCCTCCTAAAACGGCTCGTTCAAACACGCCCCCACATGTCTACATCACGACGTTGGAAGATTTGCACAACACCACCCAAATATTCACGCAAAGAAAGAAGGCGTAACTTTTATTCTCGCTGTAGTATTGTTGCTGCCACCGCCATGTCGCGGAGAAGCTGTGTGTTTGGTTGTGAAAGCAAAACTACTTTGTTTGGCCTTCGAATAGAGGACACAAATAGAAATCAGAGGTTAAGTTGTATCAACAACACTGTTCCAGAACAGTTCAACCCAAATATTCAGATGTGTGTAAGGCATTTTACGGAGGACTGTTTCCTGATCCTGGGAAAGAAGACTACAATGCTGGCTGTTCTGACAAATAATGCTGACTCACAACCTGTAAGTATGTTTTTATATTAAAAGAATTTGCCACTGATGATTCAAACGTGAGTTTTGAGCAGTGTAGAGTAGCGGCCTTTGTTTGTTGTTTCGCCGATCACAAAAGCAGACATGTTTTTATGTGTATGCGGCACGATAAGCAACGCAGTGCGTAAAAAGGCAGTATAAGTCATTATAATCAGTAATTATGTCCCCACCGGATGCTACAAATGCCTTGTTTGTAGTGTTTTTTTTTTGTTTTCTATGCTCGCGCCGGGATACATGACAACACGGTATTGCAAGGGGCATAACATTTCCATCACACTCTTGAGGTATTCAGCCAATCACATATCTGGCCAATCGGAGCCCACTTCGCTTTTCAGAACAATGAGCTTTGTAAAAATCGATGCGTTTCAGAAGGCGGGGCAAAGAGGAGAAACAATAATCTAGAGTACATGGAAAATAAGGTGTTTTTTTTAACCTTAAACCACATAAACACATTTCATTACACCAAATACACAAAATAATGTTCTTTTCCAGCAACATCATTATGACCCCTTTAACTTGCACCTCAGAGGTCTGAGAGTAAAACGGCCCATTCAGCAGACAGACAATATATGGTATGTGTAGCATTATTATTATATGTGTGTAAATAGGACATGTTACGTTTTTGTTTACAGGATTTTTCATTACAGGGTTTTACTTTTCAGGTTGTGATGGAGGATTTTTAACTGTTGTTGTGGTTTTGTTTTGTGAACAAAAGCTTTTTGCAGTAGCTTCAGAAACTTTCCTGCTGCTGCTAAACTCAGTTGTAGGTCGTTTGCATGACGTTCTGACACCGATGCTGTTTCACTGCTTAGTTCATTCTAAAGTTAGCAGAAAATGCACTATAAACCAATTTATCAACACAGTCTATATAGCTTGAGAGTGAATTACTTTGGGAAAAAGACATAATTCGAGTTTGATATAGTGAAGGCACATAAACCGTTTCTATTCAGTAAATCTGACTGAATCCATGTGGTTACAATCTGAGGTTTAGGCTCCGTTTTGTGCAGATTAATTACCATTTGGATGTAATTGTAGAAGTTAATGCATCTAAGTTGTGTGACCTTCAATGTGACATGCTCACAGTGTGAACTATGTGCATCTATATATTCCTCTTGCTAAGTTCATGTCAATTCACTTCATGTGAATGATCTTGTAAAACCTGTGCAGAGATGTTTGCAGTTTTATTCTGGGCATTCAGATCTCCTATGATGGTCGAACTGAGATAAATTACTCTCTCCATCCATTCAAAGCCAGTGGAGGGGGCACATAATGTTTTTCTTTTAATCAGAAGACCTGTAGTTTATATACAGTATATATAAAAAAAGAAAACTCAGATTTGGCCAGATTTATCATCAGATTTATATTGACATTATTTATTGATATTCATTACTAAATGTACAGGAGGTTGGATTTAGAGCTCTAGATTTTGGACAAAAGCCACAGCAGCAGTTCTGCTTCACTTCGTTTGGATTTGGCTCCGAGTCTCTCCAGACAACGGTTGGGTCTTAACTGCCATTTTCCTTAATAGTGCTGAAGTTATGCTGCTCACAGCCGCCCATATCTCACGCTCGCGCTCATATCTCCTGTCCTCCTCATCTGCGCACACTGGTACAGAGGCGGATAGAAATGCTTAATTATTAATTGGCTTGTTGTGTTTGTGCCGGGAGGCAATAAATAACGTTCTCGTCTAATGAATAATGGGGTTGGTTCGGATCCCCACGGTGAGCCATTAACGTTTTACAGTGTCTCCAGCGCTCGGAGGAAGCCGGTTTCCTGCCAGCCCATTACCCGAGCACCAGGGAGGCGGGCGACTGGACCCACTCCGGGGCAACGCAGCCGACCCCGGCAGCCCGAGAGGACAAGTGTAGCCACAGGGTCGGCCATGGGCCGCTGGAGGGGAACAGAGCGGGTTCTGGTCAAAAAAGTTTTATGGAGAAGTTTGCGATTAGCAGTAAGAACAGCTCACGCAGAGCCTAAGGGGTCGAAGGTCTGTTAGTTTTGCGTTGATCAGCATGAGAAATGGATTATTAATACAGAGATGTTTGGGAATGTAAAGGTCACCTGGTTATTGAAGTGTTTGAGTTATGTAAAGAAGAAATCTGGAGGAGTAAATCAAGGACACTTCTCAAACTCAACATCTTTATTGGATTGAGAATTGGTTTCAAACGAAATTGCATGAGACTTACTTTGGAAAAAGAAAATCATTCAGAAATTGCTACTAAATTCCAAAGAAACTGCTAATTTTGAAGTAAAAAGGATGAAATTGTATTTTCTTGTAAAACGCACTCTTTTGTTCTATTTACGTTAACTTTGAACTTTTTTTGTTGTTGTCATTTTTAAGTATGGCTATCATCCATTAAAAGTTAGTGAACTGCTGATTAATTAAATCACATTGTTTACTAAAAAAAGAAATTGCTAATTAAAGTCATTTAAAGGCGCTATATTATTGTGTTTGTTTGAGAGCATTGCATAGCCATATATATATAGAATATTATATTTCTGTTATAAATCTATTTCTTAGACAACATCAACAGCAGTATTATTTTTTTTGGGTTGTCAGACAGTCTGTAAATTTAAAGGCCATTCGAACAGGATATGATGTGATCTTGTATTCTGTTTAAAAGATTTTTTTGTTTGTTAATATTTTTATACAGAGCCTTTTCCAAGCTAAATGGCACTTTACAATCAATCATCTTAAAACCAAGAGAGTGTTGTTGATCTGTGTACACATTACTCTTTGTTTTATAGCATCTCACTCCATGAGTGCCATTTATTTGGTCTATGATGTGTCGAGGTAAAATGGTTAAACTCTGAGTTTTTTTCAGTTATTTGTGTCCGACTTCAGGGGCAGATTTTCTTTTTTAGTTGCACTAAATTAGTTTATTATTAATTTTCCACAATTTTATTTTTTTAAACATTATATCATACTAATTTTATTATATAATTTATTTAATAACAGTTATTATTATATTCCAAAATTATATTGCATTGATTGCTATTTTAATATTAATTTTAACAATACTAAAATAGCAAAAAAAAAAAAAAAAAAAAAATTACAAGCACTTCTGCAATGTGGCTTTCTTTCTTTCTTTCTTTCTTTCTTTCTTTCTTTCTTTCTTTCTTTCTTTCTTTCTTTCTTGTGTAGTTCTGACACATCTGCTCACCCAAACACCTACGCATGCTTTCTTTGATCTTACATTCTCACATCTTATATCTCTCTCTGTCTGTACACACACAAACACACACACACACACACACACACACACACACACACACACACACACACACACACAGCTCGTCTCCATGTCAGTTGATCCGTTCTGAGAGGTCATTTTTCAGTAGGAGAGGCAGACAGGTCTGTGCAGGGATCAGATTGATTTGTCCCCAAACTTCACAGCGCTGCAGCAGGAAACCTCACAAATCAACACTGTCATGCCTCCCGCTGAAGCCCCACATTCAGTCTGGGTGTGCTGTATGTTTTTGTGTTTGTATGTGCGTGTTTGAGAAGGCAGAAGAGAGAAAGGTCAAGAAATAGAAAGCATATGTGTGTTCAGTAGTGCTCCTGTGAAAGCAGGAGTTTTATTTCCGAGTTTAAATTCAAATTTTAAACCTAGATATTCAGACCAGATTCAGACATAAAGTTGTAAGTGGCATTTTATGTGCAGCAGACGTTCAATTTAAAATACTGATGTGTGTATGTTTGTGCATATGTATACCTCGATAACTCTGATTGCCTCTCTGTGTTCTGCATGTCATGTATATTTCATGCGTGTGACGGTGTAGAGCGAGCTGGTTCCTCTCAGAGGTGTGAAGGAGATGTTGATGTGCAGCGCAGACTAGGAACCGTGTGCCTTCATCAGTATGCATGCTGCGAACCAATAGGCCCGCAGGGGGAAGAGTTAGTGTGCGACACGCATGGCTTCCCTGCTTTAATTTCCCTCCATTTGAGAACATTAGCCCTGACAAAGGCAGAGAGGTACAGAGGGACTGCTGAACAAACAGAGCGGAGGGAGGGACAGAGAGAAAGGTTGTATGCCTGACAGAAAGATGGGCAGAATAGATGGAGAAAAGAGGAGGATAAGAGAAATCTGAAACCTGATTTTTCCAACATTGTCTTGTGAATGTAACTCTCTGATACAGCCTTTACTGCAAAGAACCGTGGCTGTGCTGCTGTGCAGTGATGGCAGAGTAACAGTTGCTTACAATATGGTACTTTTAAATGTACTGGCAAATTGTACTGGCAAAAAATGTTGGTACCAGGGTGTTTTTTTGTGTTGTATTCATATCCGTACAGTGCATGGCACAGTATTTACATGGTACTTTTTTTCTGGCATAGTAGCATAAAAAAACAGTATTTTTTTTGTTGATACAGTTCCTTCCAGTTTGTGATGTTCATAGCGCTCTGTGCCCATTATTGTTTAATTTAAATGAGCACAATTTGCATTGAAGGTATACATTTGACCAGTTTGTGAGGGATATGATATTAAATTGAGCACAGTATTGAAATTACTGAATGTCATAAGCTGACCGTTTATATTTTATATTCTCCGTTTAGAGTATTTTCTAGTGGTTTAAATGTGTTTTCTTTTAATAATTTAGGCCCATCCCTTTATGTTAATGATTATCTAATTCTTAAAATAGTTCAAACCAATTAAACATGCAGTATTTTTTTATATTGAATAATATAATTTTATATTCAGTAAATATTCAGTTTCAGAAAAAAACACTCCAAAAATATATAAAATGCATTCTTAAAAATAGCATTTTAATTCTTAAAATAATCTGTTATTAGCTGATATCTGATTTTTTTAATATATTGAATTTATTATAAGTAATGTAGATACAAAATACAAACTATAGAAATAATAATAATAAACAAATAATAATAACAAAAAGAAATATACATTCTTAATAGTAAAATACTATTTAAATTCTTAAAATAATCCAAAACAATTCAATATCATATTTTTATCTGTTATAAGCTGATATCTGCAGGTTTATTTTTAATGTATGTAATGTTAATAAAATAAATATCTTAAATTGGCTTATACAATAAAAACTGAAATAAAAATGCAAAAATATGAATAAAAAATATACAAAACTTTGAAAATATATATATAAAGAGTATGCATAGAAACCATGTCGGTTTATAATCTTGAGTTGTGTGAGCTTCATGTATGGTGATTCCTGAGCGAACAGTTTTAGTGAAAAATGTCAAAAGTCCTCTGAAGAGGAGATCAAGATTCATTGGTGGCTCCTTGAGGTATCTGATTTGTGTGCCGTCCCTGATTGTGTCGGAAGAATGAAGGCCCCTAACGGAGATCAGACGCTGTCAGCGATGTTCATCATGCCCATGTGTCTGATACGCCGCCAGTTTCTGAGGATCAGTTGTGTGTTTCTGCGTGTTACTGAGAGAGGAATCTCTTAAAGGCCGTGTTGCAGGGTTAATTTTTTTACATATTTGTGCAGTTTGCTTGTTGGTAATAAACATTTAAACTGTTATGTGTGTGTGTGTGTGTGTGTGTGTGTGTGTGTGTGTGTGTGTGTGTGTGTGTGTGTGTGTGTGTGTGTGTGTGTGCGTGTGTCTGTGTGTCGTTATTGTGCACTGCTGCTCGTAGACTAGCTCCAGTGCTCATTGCTGCGATGCTAAATAATAGCAACTCACCAGGACACTTCACCAACTCTCCACTCATTCTCCTCGAACCATGCATAAGCTTTGACGGACAACAGTTCTTGGTAATTCCTCATTTGCCCTCTCACGTCTGGCTGGTTCGAAACACGGCTGCCAATCATACATGTTGGCTCTTGCCACCTCTTCCTCATCCCAGTCAGTCGCTATAACGTTAGTTCTGATGCTGCGTTCCAGGCAGGTTTTTGAGCTCGTAATCACTATTTCATACCACAACTAACGACTTTGTACCGTTCCGGGCAAGTTACGACAAACTTTCTGAGCGCAAGGAATTGTAGCTAGATTATTTATTTTATTGCAACGTTACATTGACCTAAAATCGTTTTTTCAACGTGTACCACTTGCATAAACACTGCATCCGTAGGCAGTATTATCCGTAGGGGCTGTCATTGTTGTTTCGCGTCGGAACTCGGAGTACATCGATCTAGTACGAGACACGAGTTCACGGGTGGGAAGTCACGGCTTTGATTGCTTTTCCAGTGCACTTTCACGGGTTTAGGGTTGGAAAAACACGGGTTACGGGTTGCCTGGAACGCGGCATCATACTAGACTGAGGCTACCTTTCCTTGACTTCTCCCCAACGTGACGTCATCACCGAGTTGCATAAAAAAACTGTTAATACCAAAAACTTAAAAAATAGGTCTTTAAGACCATTTTTGAGACATTTTAAAAATGATATACATATCTTGAGTGATTTATGTACCCATTAATCGAAAGTGGTGGTTAACCTGCAACATGTCCTTTAAGTAGGGCTGTGAATCTTTGGGTAGACAACAAATCGATTCGATTCACGATTCAGAGGTTTTTGATTCGATTCAAAAACGATTTTTGCAAATCAGAACGATTCAATTCGATTCTATTAACAATGAAATTTGATTTGATTCGATTATTAACGATTCTATTCTGTAAATTTTAGTGTACATCTGTATCTGAGCAAATAAAATATTTTTTGGGGAAATTCATGACCATTCAATAGATTTAATAACTTGATTCAGAACTTCAGTTCAATAGCTTAACCTCTTAGGACTCAAAAATACATTAAGGCAAGTAAACCAAGAAAAATAAAACTACTTCTACATATTCAATGCACCATGAGTGCTTTTATTGTAAACATTGCACACATTTCCTGAACATTTAGGAAATACAGCAAAGTGTGTAAATACAGCAAAGAAAGTGTGTAAATACAGCAAAGTGTGTAAAAACTGACGGCTGGGTATTTTGTATCTTGGTTCTATGTTTATCATTTCTCGGAAACCAGTGTTTTCCACCACGCTATGGGGCGCATATCCTTGCAAATAAATCTTGCAAATTTCTCCTTCTTCGATGCCCTCCATAGTGCACTGCTGTGTTTATTCGACTGACAACAAACAGGCGCGAATTGAAGATTAGTGACGTAATCCACTGCGCCACTGCAGTGAGGGCGCACTTTACGTTGCAGATGCAACTAATTTAAGATTTATATTTATTTATTTTAAATTATCCATCGTATATTCGTTATAAATCGCGATTCATTCGATTTTTTATATATAAAATCGATTATTGACCAAAACAAACGATTCACGATTCAAAAATCCATGTTTCAAGATCGATGCATATGCATCGGCAGGATTTGTAATCGATGCATCGAGAAAATGAATGAATCGTTACACCCCTACCTTTAAGTGAAAGACCAAGAGGGTAATGTGACCGTCTCCTCTGTTGAACAATACACGGGTTTCTTGTATACAAACAATACCGGATGCGCGCGCATCCAGGAGGCAGAAAACCGCTATCTGTTATGCCGCGTTCAGTAAAAGAACA
Organism: Carassius carassius; assembly: GCF_963082965.1. Classification (NCBI taxonomy): domain Eukaryota; kingdom Metazoa; phylum Chordata; class Actinopteri; order Cypriniformes; family Cyprinidae; genus Carassius; species Carassius carassius. Next base: position 23,826,385 of record NC_081755.1, on the reverse strand, counting down.
TTGTAATTAACGTAGATTTCGCATTGTTTGTAATTTCTTGTTGACTCAATAATAAATTGCAAATTCAGAGTTGGATCTGTTTGTTTTTGTTTAATATTAATATATTATTTATATAACATTATGTAAAACGTCCAACTGTTTACGAATCAAATTCCGGACATACTGTGATGCATGTATGAATTATCATGTTAGCACTGGCTCTTTGTTTTGGCTCTGCTGTTGGTAAACAATCATTTGTGTAAAACTGAGCGAGAAGCTTCTGGCTCTCTTCATCAATACTTCCTTGTTCTCATCCCAGCTGTTTATGATCATTCAGACTCTCTTTTTACCTCATTTACTCTCTTTCCACTTTGCACGGGTCATCTATCAATTGACAACGCAACAACTCCTTTGCATTTTGACTAGCAACAACACCACTACCTAAACCATTTACTCCGGTACGAAGAGCGCGGGTCTTTTGCCTCTTGGTTGCGTGTGCAAGCAGTGATGACGTCGCCGAGAAATCCATGTATGAGTCGCTCAAGCAAACCAGTGACAGTTTATACAGACCCTCAAACATATGAGGCTCTATGGCTCTGTGTAGATGTGGCAGGTTTGTGTAATGGGTGCATGCAAATGTTATTTGATATACTGTGTGTGCATAAGTGAGCTGATTCTTGAATGTTTTTTGCCACCTTTTAAATCTCAGACTTGCAGATACGACAATTTGCCCCCTATTGGTGATTAATATGTTTTCGCTTGTTAATTAAGCAGCTTTGTTTCTATTTTTGCTTGTAGTAATGTAGTGTGCAGAATAAAACAATACACAAACACATAAACACACATTTTTTAATATGCCTGGAGTTTGAAAGGACACATGGAAATAGTTTTTAATTTGGTAAAATAAATCCTAATTAAAATAGAATTAGATGGAGAAACAGAAGTTTCAAAAAAAAAAAAAAAAAAATATATATATATATATATATATATATATATATATATATATATAAATGACAACAACTAACTAAAAAATGTTAAAATTTAAAGGTAAACTGAAAAAAAAATATTCAAAATGTTAATAAATGCTATAATAATAGAAATAACAGATAGATGACCTGTGCAAAGTGGAAAGAGAGTAAATGAGGTAAAAAGAGAGTCTGAATGATCATAAACAGCTGGGATGAGAACAAGGAAGTCTTGATGAAGAGATCCAGAAGCTTCTTGCTCAGTTTTACACAAATGATTGTTTACCAACAGCAGAGCCAAAACAAAGAGCCAGAGTTCATGTTCGAGTCAGCCCTCTTTCCTCACATGCCAGGACTCCTAAACAAAGTGGCAGGACTCATTAGCATCCCGTTTCCCTTGCGTTCGTCTTTCATCGGCCCTTTAGGAATGTGAGCTTTGGCCTCAGGTGTTTGCGGGACAGGTCTCGTCCCAGGCAGAGACAGAAAATCTATCCGTTAGTGCCTCGTCCAGCCGTGGCCTCCGTTGCACCTTGTTCTCCCGGCCCCCTACAAATCTCTGAGTAAACCGCCAATCATTCATCATCAAGGTAAAGGGGTCGTTATTGTCCCATGACACCAGACAATCCCCCATGAACTGTGCCTCTACCCCTCCGCTGTTGTAGAGGCATCCATCCAGCGGGATGAATGGAGAGGGGCGAGATAACACAAGAGAGATGGACACGGGACAGAGATGGCAGGATAAGAGCAGAGATACAGGTGCTGGTGGGATGAATACACATACCTGACAGGGTCTGACGTAGATTTATGAAACCATGACAATATAGCACCTGTTAAATCTGTTTTATCTGAGCATTTATGTTGAGGAAAAAAGAGGGTAACCATAGCCATGGAGATGGACACTGATAACCCGAAATAAAGAGGTAAATCAGGGAAGAGACAAAAAAAAGAAATACTATTAATAAGAATACCAGTTCGGCATGATTATAAAATAACAATTATGATTTTATTGTGGTCATTATTACATTAAATTAATTTAGTAGCCTATACTTAAGGAAGATGTGTTACGAATGTGGGAAAAAGAATGTTTCCGCCTGCTTCTTGTGTAAACGTGTGATAGATACAAATAAAGAAACATAAAGAGTGGGTTATGGAGGGATAGAAAGACAAAGAGGAGTGTGAGTGTGAGCGAAGGAGGCTGATGAATGAGTGAAGGTAGTGGGATCAGGGATTTACCTGAACTCTGTGCAGGGTCACATCACATTTGATCTGAAGAAAGGAAGCGCAACAGGGAGTGGAGAAAACAGACTAATTCTACAGGAGAAGAAGAGAAATACAAACTTCCCGACTTTTTCTTTAGAAAATTCACTTTTGTTATGTGCACAGTCTTAGCTGAAGTGGATTATCTTAGTGCAGGTTTACAGACACAGCTTTCTTCTTTCATTTTGTCCCGTTATTTTTAGTTTTGTGTAGCAGATTCTATCAAAGTGAACCAGTTGTTGGTTAGTGAAGTATATGGGCTTTACTGACCGTGAGCCCCTGTGGATAGAGTCATCACAGGCCTTTCTCACCAACAAACAAACTCTACACACGTCACAACAAGCATCGCACACACACAAAAAAACCAGGAGAATCAAAGTGATCTGGGTACATGAAGACAGATGAACGCAATAACAAAGGCTTTAAAAATTTGTGTAGCCTACTCTGTCACAGTGGTGTGTCGTGGGTAAATATGTGCCATAACTCACGCAGCGTCACCGCAGTGGCGTTTAAGCGTTCATGTGTATAATTATTTTGGAGTATGTCTCCATTTTCTTTCTTTCGCTTCAAATCAATTTTTATGGCAGCTGATTTTATGGCCGTCATCAGCGCGGTGGAGAGACTCAGGCTGCGTCTGCTGCGGGAGGAAAACAGCAAAGAGGAGCCACAGAAATATTAGCGCTTCCACTGCGCCTCAGGCGGCGGAGCCTGTGAGAAAATCGACGTATTTGTGCGTGTGCTTGTTTGTGTTTGTGCGAGAGGAGAGCTGAGGGTCCTGCCGGTGACCTTTGACCCGCGCTGTCATCGCTCTGTGGTAACAGAGGTTATCGTTTGACTTTCACTGACAGCCTCGAGATAAACGAGATGACGAGCTCTGTCTGTCTTGTCCGTCTTCAGTTCTGATTCAGCTTCGAATGGAGCATTTCTCAAATCTAGATTGAATTCAGCACCAGGCTAAAAATGACATCTGATAGAAAATCATCTTTCATGCTGGAAATCGAGTCTTGGGTTTGGAAAACGCCTCGCTGTGAACTATAAGAACATTTAGAATTTATGATGATGTAATTTCTGTTATGGTTAGTCCTGGTAAGCATCACTACTTTATATTATATTATATTATATTATATTATATTATATTATATTATATTATATTATATTATATTATATTATATTATATTATATTATATTATATTATATTATATTATATTATATTATATTATATTATATTATAAATCAAATAATATTTCATATTTTTATTTAGAACAATATATATCATGAATTAACTGACTTAATTCAAAATATAAATATAATTCAATATATTTTAAAATGAGTCTTAATAAATGCATCTTGTTTTAAGGATTTTGAGCAAACCTCTAAACACAATGTTAAACAAATATGTTATATATTTATTTTTTCCTTATTATAATTTTTTTTTTATCATTTACTTCTTCTTTCTTCTTATATTCTATTTTATTTTATTTTATTCAAAATAATATATATCCTGAACGAACTTGGCTTAAATAAAAATATATTCTTTGAAAAAAGAGTCTTAATAAATGTATCTTGTTTTAAGGATTTTGTACAAACCTTTAATTCGAAATATTAAACTGTAATTTCTTCTTTATTTTTTTTTTCTTCTTGCAACCATAAATGTTATAATATCTAGCAAGGTTTATGCTATATTATATTATATTATATTATATTATATTATATTATATTATATTATATTATATTATATTATATTATATTATATTATATTATATTATATTATATTATATTATATTATATTATATTATATTATATTATATTATATAGTCCTGAGTTATGCTATCTTTTATCTTAGTATTAGTAGATAATAATCTGATGAAATAATTATTATTTCTATATTTTTTCTTTTTTTGACATTATATAACATCTAAGCAATCTTAGTGATCACTGACAATACTTGACGTTTGCATGGGCAACTTAAATATTTTTTTCACAATAAGTACATGTCTAGTTAACAAATGATTATAAAGGTACCAAAGCTCCCTCTTTTTTCTCCTTGATGCTGTTCTCATTTCCTGCTCTTTATCAGGAGAGAGAGCTAAGCAATGACAGGATTAGAGCTGTCCAAACACAGCGCGGCCCTCTTGAAAGAGGCCTGAGCCCAGGGCAAGGCCTGCGTCTGCTCAAAGCCGCTCCATCCGAAGCTGAATTAATGGCAGCAAATATTAACACCTGCACTTCTGTAAATATTAGTATCTCATGCTCTCTCTCTGTAAATTCTGCGCGTGATCTTTGTCACCTCTGGAAGTGGATGAGGACATAATCTCTGGTGGACGTAAAAGCTTTGTGGAGATCAAAGCGGCGAGTGGGGACTGAGGGATCTGGATGTGCTTTGTTCAGACAGGATAATCCGGGCTTCTCGCTGGGATGCTAAAACACAGCTTCTTCACTGCGCTACATCATCATCCTCCCAAAGCAACAAACCTGTCTTAAATGTCACTTTTATTCTTTGTTTCTAGTTGCTTCTTTTGCCAGAGATGATCTGATGGCCTTTATTTCCAGCGGGTGAAATAGATCTCTGGTGGATTGGTGAGGAGGAGATTGAGTCTAATTGTTTCTATCAGTCTTTCTTCGTTGGCGGGTTTCAGGCTGTGGCTGCGTCCCAGATGTCTTTTAGTATCTGCTCGTTTTGAGAGCGTTCACTCAAAAGCTGGAAGTGCAGCATCATTCATTCTGCTCTGAAGTGTAACTTTTTATTCTAATGAAATCGTAGCTATGAGAGTCGCTTTAAAAGCAACTAACTGTTGACCCAGCACTTGTTGGAAAGCACAACTTCTTTTTATGATCTCTGGCTCAGGACGTTGTTCATTTCTCCTACTGGGTTTTATGCATTCAAATGCTGTCAATAGTTGTACTTAGGCCTGATATAGCAGTGCGCCACCTGCTGTTCTCATCCAGAACTGCAGGCTCATCCACAGACTTCAGCAACCTTTGAGAATATTAACATGCTAATGGTCTAGTAGTAGTCATCTAGCTGTTGTGTAATAAATTATATTGTATTGTATAGTATATTTGTATGCATTTGTTTATCATGCTTTTACCAATTGAGCTTTAATTGCTTAAAATAGTTTTGAATAGATGGATGAATAAATTTTTCCAACAAAAAACATGAACTTTTAATTTTTGAAATTAAATTGCAGCATCGTTGTTTGAGAGGTGGAGGTGGAATGATGTGAATATATCGAGGATTTTTTATTTTATTTTTAAAATTGGTGCAAAAAAAATCTTAATCTAAAGAATATATATATATATATATATATATATATATATTATTAAACACATTACACAGAGCTCATTGCATTCTGTCTGTAATTGAATGGGAGGCTTTTTCTTTAAGGTTTCTGAATGTTGTTGGTTTCAATTTCAAACATTAAAATTTGTAGTAATAAAAAATAGTTTTAAAATAATATATATATATATAGTGACCAAATTTTAGAATGCACTCTTAAAAATAAAGGTGCTTAAAAGGTTCCTCACAGCGATGTGACAGAATAACCATTTTTGGTTCCACAAAGAACCATTCAGTCAAAACCATCTCTTTCTTACCTTTTTTATGATCTGAACAACCTTTTATGAAACAGAAAGGTTCTCCAGATGTTCTTCAGATGTTCTTTAATGAACCATTATACAAAAAGGTTCTTCTATGGCATCACTTTGAAGCCCCTTTATTCGTAAAAGTGTGGCTTTGAAAGGTTAAAGGTTACTCACCTGCAACCACACTGCTCAGGGCCTTTTTCAACATCCAACATTTGTCCTTGCATTCAGAAATGAAACTTTGTGTTCTTAAGGTGACTCTTAAAGACGTAGGATGATGCAAAAGCCCCAGGGTTTTCAAAAGTCACCTGAGGAGCCAAGTCTGCAGTTAGACCTCCATTCAGGAAACACATAAATAACAGCGACCGGGAAGCTAGAGACATAACAGTGATTAATAGAACCATTAATTGAGGCTGATTTTCATCCCAAAAGCTTACTCATCTTTTCCCCAATAATGGATAATTACAATCTATGGATATTGTCAAAGGTGGAGAGCAGATGAAGTGATTTTGCTCGAACAAATTACAGCATCAGTTTCACAATAGTTTCAGAGGTGAAGTGAATCCTAGGATATACAGGTCATTTCATTAAGAATCTGCTACCTAAATTGGTGTTTTTATTTTATTTCACTTTTATTTTATTTTATTTTTTTTGTGTATAATTAAGTACAAATGTGATTTAAGCTTTAACTCAACATACAACTCATATTTAATTGAATGGGAAGCAAAAAAGGGGAAGAAATGCTTTTTCTATAAGGTCTATGAATTTGGTATTTTAACAGAGGTTTAACTTTTAAAACAATTACATTTTTAGCTTCTGCACACGCCTTGAGAGATCATATTTAAGCAAACTTATAACAGAAATTAAGCATTTTAATGCATCTTTAAATGTACTTTGCATACAGTTTTTTAGTTTCAGGGAGTAAATCCTGGGATATACTGAGAAAAGAATCTTTTACCTCAATTAAATTGGTGTTAAAATTTCATATTTTAAAGCAATATATATTCATTTACTTACATGCCTGGGGTTAATTTAGGATGATAGGACGTGCAAATATGATTTCACTCATTGCATATAACTATTACAAAAAAAAAAAAAAAGTAAGCAATGCTTTTTCTATAAGGTGTCTGAATGTGGCTATTTAAACAAAGATATAACATTTAAACTTTTTCCTGTTTAGGCCACGAGTGACAGTTATTAAACAAAATTATACAGACATTAAGCATTTTTAAAATGCATCTTAAAATGTATTTTCTGTACGTTCCTTGTAGTATGATTTTTAAAAATAATATCACCAGTTTTCATATAACCCAGTAGCTGTGGGATACAGTCTTCAGAGAGGACCAGACACAGATAATGTTAATGGTGTTTGTTCCAGATGTGCCGCGCAGATAGTGATTCAGAGGGTAATTGACAAACAGATCGATGGCCTTGAATCTGTTTGTCTGCCACTGAAATGAATGGGGCTCTGTAAAGTGTCACGCTGCATTTTGGATGTCCACCACAGGATAGCAGTGTCGGCTCAGTTTTGACGGGCACTCGCTCACCCCACCCCCACCTTTCATTCTCTCTTTCTCCTCCTCCTCCTTATAAATGCATTATTTATTTCCTGCTGGAAACACATCCTCTTTGTTTCAGTATTCATGAGGCTGTGAAACTTCTTTCAGGTGGTCACCAGGATTACCTGTCCTTCTGTATGTCTTACACTAGAGGGTCAAGAAGACTGTCAAGTGTGTATCGCTGTCTTCTTAAATGTGATATTTCAAGGTCGACTGCATGGATTACTGTCATAGCAAACTGCTAACTGTGCCTTAAAACAGTGCTTTCATATTTGAGGGAAAATGAACTGCCCTTTTTCTTTTAACGCCTCCAGAGCCTTTTCAAGTCATTGTCGAGAGTCAGACGGCTTTTGCATACAAATTCTGCACAACATTCGGCTCGAATCCCACAGATAGCCAGTTTGTCCACTGCACTATCTGAGGTTTGTTCTTGAGTTTAATAGATGAGCGTGGTCAGATGTTTAAAAACGCTTATCAGCTCGCTACTCAAAGGCCTCTCAGAAGACACAAGCAACGGGGAAGCCCTTTAGATAAGAGCCAGAGGGAGAGATTGCTGCTGTTTTATCCTGCTGGAAGTATGAGGAGGAGGGCATGCGTTGTAGTTGTGACAGTTTGAGGTCACAACAATGGTGTGTCTTTATTTTGTATCAGCTACTGATTTCGGCACACAGTGGCCACCTCATTCTGAAACTAAAGCTAACACTGTACTAACTAAAGGAGTCGAATATGTAATGTTATGGGTTCAGTGTAATGTTGAAGTCTATTACCAGCATTTGTTTAATTTCAATGACCAATTTATTTAGACCTATCCTTTGTGCAGTGAGGGTAGTAATATTAAAATAATAAAAATTAATATTATTGTTTATATTGAAGGTTTAAAATAGTAGACATACAATTTTTTAATAATATATTTCAATATCTGTAAATAGTGTATTTTCTTGAAGCAAAAACTATGAAACATTATATATACATATACAATTATTATTTATAGTGCATGTATATACAGTATATATATATATAAATAATATATTACATATATTTAAGGTTTGTCTTTGTGTGTGTGTGTGTGTGTGTGTGTGTGTATATATATATATATATATATATATATATATATATATATATATATATATATATATATAAAATATATATTTATTTCTTATAACATGTATAATGTTCAGTGTGTGTGTAACATAATGTGTATATATATATATATATATATATATATATATATATACGTGAATGTGTTTGTATATACTGTATTTAGACAAAATATGTTAACAAATATTAAAATATATAATATTAAAACTTATGATACTTAAAAATTAAATATATAAACAATCATTATGAAATTATAAACAATAATATTTATTATTATTATTGTGTGTGTATGTATATAAACACTTTGTAAATATATATTTTTTTAACTTATGCTTATGTGCTATATATATATATATATATATATATATATATATATATATAGCACATTATAAGAAATAGTATGTATGTATATACATATTTTCTAGAATTTTATAAGAAACATAAAACGTTTGTGTACGTGCAGATTGGTGTTTGTTAATGATATTGATAAATATTACACAGTCTTACCAATTTATTCCTAAATTACCATTTCCATTAGTTATGTTAGTTAACTGCATGAACTAACAATGAATAACTGTATTTTCATTAACATTAACAAAGATGAATAAATACAGTAATAAATGTATTATTGTTCATTGTTTGTTCGTGTTAATTAATGCATTAACTAATGAAACCTTATTCTAAAGTGTTACCACTGTCTCTCTCAGGTTTGGCTGCAGGAACGAGTCTGAAACACTGAAGGCAGGGACACAGACATGACGCAGACACAACTGTAGTTAAATGAGAGCTGGCTGAGAACGGTCAGTTGTTGTGGGTCTGCCTGGTCACATAAACAGAAATCACAGATCATATACACGCGTGCAGGCCGAAATACATTGTGTCATCATAAATACTTCAGCTGTGTTCTATAAGGCCCTGACTCAGGGGCTCGCCACCAGAGCAAATCAATATATGTCAGATTTATGCAGAATACATCATTTGCATAATGTAAAACCTGTGAGATGGGAGTATTTGGCAGGAAAGGCTGTTGTGAAATTGGCCTGAGCGCAAACCACTGGATGAATGGCCATGCAAACATTCGTCATCCTCCAGCACAAGCCCACACACACACACACACACACACACACACACACACAGCCCACCATGATTTACCTCGGTGTCTGAGGCCACACCATAATGCCACATTGTTCTGCCATTAGCTCCTCAACAGCCTCTAAACTTAATTTCCCTGATTTGTGTCAAAGCGCCGACAAGCTTCACTATCGATTTAAGTGTCACGGGAGGCTTCTCACACCCGTAAGGGACCCGTGTGTGTGTGTGTTAACGTTGAGTAAATATACATGAGATAAGATTGAATAAAAATGTTTATATGTGGTCTTAAGATCTTAAGATATTTCAAACATTTTGTTAATTATTTTAGAATTATTATGCATGCCGCTTTTATGTTCTCATATTAACTGATTGGAAGATTTATACTCAAAATTAATATGGCTCACTGCGGGAGCATTTAAAATGAACATGTAAAGGCAAAAGAGTGATTAAGACGCTAAATGGTGACCAGTCACAGGACCTATAAAATATTTGCTCTCCCTTAAAGATATATAGAAAAAAAATGTAATGTAAAATCAGGGATGCTGCTATTTTATTTTATTTTTCAAAATGGATATTTATCATTTTTATACTGCACAATATTATGTTGTTTGGATTCGTGTGTAATATACTCTTTTTTTTCAATGTACAGTAGTTACAGTATAGTAAACAAATTCAATCGTGACCACAAAAATTATTTCTACGTGACTTGATTGTTAAAAATTACTCCCATTGACTCTTGAATAATATTTTGATCTTTAATTGAGCACGCTTTTACCAAATTAAACACTTTTAAAGTATGGTTATCATGTGGGAGATAAGAGTTTGAATCTGGCTTGCACACTTTCCTATTTCTCTTAAACCATCTTTTATATTATGTCCTTTAAATGGATGAGGATGGAGGGATTTATATACAGCACCTACTGTATATATCTGATTAAAAGAAATGTAAGTTAAAGAAGTAATGCTGTTGTAATCCCTAGTGATTTGTGGGAAAATGCATTATGTACAAAATACAATGTTTATGGCAAGATTACAGTATAGTTCACATGGTTCACATTCAAGGCTGAAAACACACTAATGCATAAACCAGGATAAGGGTACGGAAGCAACAACAACAATGGGACATGGTCGCAAGCACTGCTCTCTCGTCTTGACGTGTCTTAATGGTTATACAGGAAGTGAGCTCTTGATGATCCAGTGAAAACAGGACATCCAGTTAACCTCTGTCCAGTAGGGAGGCTCCTGAAAAACACAACAGATGAGGATAACATGATGGGATAATTCAGCCTTTGGGTTGTGTACGTGTGTTGGAAGGAGACAGCGTGTTAGATACAGACCTGTGTGACCTGACGCTTTCAGCTGTGACCTCAGCTGACCTCTCGACCTCCAGCCCCTGTCTTCGAGTGGAGCAGTGCAGTGAGGTGGGGTTTAGATGGACAAATGACTTCTACAGTATAGATATTCTCATAGACTGATATCATCAACCACAGCTGTTCATTACGTCCTTCACTGAGAAAGAAAAAAAAACCCTGATCATTTCTCTTGCAAACACAGTTTTCTTGCATTATTGGTTTATTGATTCGTATGTAAACCCTTGAACTGGGTTATTACTCTGCTGTACAAAGGCAACGCAACTGCAATGCTAAAATGAATAATACTGGCTTCAGTGTTGTGATTGTAATCTGATCTGTTTAATATTCATTTTCATGCTCCGTTTTCTTGTGAATCTGATCACAGTTGAGACAAACCTGTTTGTCGCAGGACAAACCAAAGTCTAATTTTGTCTAGTCAGTTGTCTAGTCAGTTTTATTTGTTCTCCTGAGAATAGGGTGCTGGGGGAAATGTATGTTGAAATATTTATATTGCATAAAAATATAAACTAAAATTGTTGCTGTTAATAATAATAATAATAGATTAGATAACGATGAAGAGGATTATTTTAAAATGTGTGTAATGTAAAATGTCATAAATGTGTATTTTTCCTGTTTAAACTTTACATTAAAATTTAAATAAATAACAATAATACATTAATTTTGTTACATTTAAACAACAACAGAAACAACAGGTTAGATAATGATGATGACATTATTATTATATTTGAAATGTATGTGGTGTAAAATGTCATAAATGTGTATTTTATTCTTGTTTAAACTTTAACTTTATTTTGAATTTTAAAATAAAATTTGGAATTAAGTCTATTTAAATATATAAATTATAATTAATTATTTAATTTTATATTACATTTAAACAACAACAGCAATAATAATAATACCAGTAGATTAGATGACGATGATAATTATTATTTTTTATTATGTCAAAATGTATGTGGTTAAAAATGTCATAAATGTGCATTTTTCCTGTTTAATCTTTACATTTATTTTGAGTTTTAAAATGTAAATACATTTTTGAGTTCCTAAATAATAAGTTATTTAAAAAATTCATTCTAAATACTGATCATCTTAGATCAAAAAAACTATTTGTATTTGCAGCCCTATTTTTCTGCTCAGGTTTCTATATCTAAAATTACTTTTAATCATCAGTAGAATAAACAAAAAAAAAAAAAAAAAAGGTTTTTACAAATTTAAAACACTTGTTATTTTTTTATTTTCTATTATTATTATTATTATTATTGATATTTAGCATAAAAAGTATGGAAAACCCCGAGACCTGTTTTCTTTGCAGATGTTGCCACATTTTGCCTTTGCGTTGCAGTATAATAACCTGAGTTTTGATGGTTACTAGTATTTTGTTGTACATACAGTACAAACACGCTCGAGTGATTCATGAAGGGTATGTGTTGTTGTGTCCAGAAGTCCTTATCAGGTTCATAGCAAGAATAAGTGGCAGTGCTGGAAAATAGTTTGTTGTGTGTGTAAACAGACGTACAGTAGCAGAACTGGGTCGTTTGATGATAAACTCTATGTTACCGTGTAAATCTGTTGCCAGTCTACAGCTTCACTCAGCAGCAAAATTAATGTGTAAATATGCTGGCTCATATCTCGCTGCTGTTACATCACAGCGGGACTTTGGGGGTCTGTTTGTGTGCGTGTGGGTGAGATTTATTCAGCTTGTACTCTGGTGCTTCATTATTGCCGAGCATCCGAGAGCGCTGGATCTCAAAACAATTTATGACAGACACCTTTATTGGCCCCTGTAAAATAAAAGCGAGGAGAAAAAAAAAATAATCATCTCTCTCTCCATCTATCATTCGGGCCCCGGAATGCCCCATTAAAAAGGGCCATGATTTTACAGCGTTTTAAACGGGCATATGTCTGGTCACCACTGGTATTCAGCTGTGAGGGCAGCTTTAGGACCCTGCGCTCCAGCTCAGCTATCTAAATGAAAGGTTGGCGTTGTTGGCAGCTTTGCCCATCTGGATTTATAACATTGCACATTGTTTAATTGTGCCACTAAATAATGCCAATGTATTATTTAATAGGGTGTTATTGGGTTTTTAATTGGCAGGCCAGGAGGCACTTCATTCTCAGAGAGTGCATTAAGTTATCTGCGTTAACTGGTGAGGTGGGTTTTTTGTGGAGGTGTCAGGTGTGTGTATGTGTGTGCACGCTCAGCAGGGGTTTCAGTTTCCACTGTAACATGGCTTTTTGTTTAGACTAGTTCCACTGGTCGTAATGCTGCTGAAATATGGTTTGCATTGAAAATATTCATACGAGTGCAATCCGATACACAGTTTTATGTGAACATGTGTGTGTGTGTGTGTGTGTGTATGTGTGTGTATTTAAAGTCTCTACCAGGCAAAATTTCGCTGTAATTTTTTTTTTTTTATTAATGCATAATCTACATCAACAATGATGCTATAGCATGACAGATTTGAACATTTTCAATGTTGCCAGTTTCGTAAACATCAGAATCATGGGAGACACTAGCTGTGTTTATTTTGAAGTATCACATCAGAAACGAGTGATGGAAACTGAAATTAAACAAAAAAATTCATTTGCAAAAAAGTTTTTACACTCACTTGAGATGGTTTTTGACGTGCAAAAAAGAGTTGCAAATAATGGGAGATGGAAACACATTTACCAAATAAATTCGTCCCATGCGCATCAAAAGTCATGTGACTTGCGCAATGGGACGGCATAATTTGACTAACCAGTGGACCGATCTTGTTGCAGTGCAACTGTAATGTTGTCATGCTCGTTCTGAGATGCCTGAGCAAAGTCTGGTGTCAAAGTATTTCTGTATAATTGCCTCCCAGAACTGTCTTACACGACTACGTTCCCAAACAGCAGGCATCAACCTCCAAAAGTAGATTGTTATATATGAACATTATTATATTAGGTGGCTTCTCCTACTTTTCTTATTGATATTAAGTGCCATTTTATCAGAAAGGGATGATTTTTTAGTTTTCTTTGACTCGTTGAATGGAAACAGTGCTTATTCGCAAATGGTATATGCAAAATTCCAGTTTTGCGCATAGGCTAAGTTAAATTCGCGACATCGCTACTGGCTGCACCCGAAATTGCAGACTTCCTTACATTATAGGAGGCAGTATGTGACCAGGTTAGTTCGTTCAAACTAAAAGAGTTGGCAAAAAGTCCCTCGATGACCTACTGTTTCTGGTTCTGTTTCTTAAATGAGCATTTGATGGATACTTTACTATCCCATGAGGCCACGGGAGAGGTTTTGCGAATGGCAGTGAAGTAAGCGCAACTGGTACAGTAGTTCACATGACAAAGACAACACGAAGAATGTAGTGCATCAGGGTTTAATTCATGCTGTACACACTCATATTATATAGAACAATCTTTTTAACGGCCGCTAAAAAACGTACATACTCAGAGAGTATGCAATTTCGTACACAGCCATGGGTTAAGCCTCAGTAGATGGCGCTATTCTGATTCAACTCAAATTAGCACATTAGCCTCATGTTTACCATAAACATTTCTGCACTGTTTTACAATGCTGTGTGTGCCTTAAATATTTGAAATAAAGTGTTAAAATGGCTTTTTACAGCAGATATTGCAGTCATTATAAGCTTGTTTGGATCATACTGAACATAATGATAAAGAGTAATGGTTTTAAAGTGCTTACCTTTTTGTCACTAACCTTGCTAAATTGCTAAATTTGTAGTCAGTATTGTGTGGTTTTCGCATCATAACAAATGTCCTTCATAAATTCAGCAACTGGTTGGAGGTCAGAGTGTTTATTTGATGAATCCCAGTCAATATTAAGTAATGAGTTTTGTGGATATGTTGAATGAAGTGTGGACAACAATTTCAGCGTTTAAGGTCAGTTTTGTAGTGTTGTGTTTCTAAACTACCACTGCTGAATCTTCAGCGCCATGGCAAAAGAGATCATATTTGTGAATCATGCGTTTGCTGTGTCTATATAGCATGCAATGCAATAAAAAGACAGTGTACCATGAAATAATGGCATCTTTCTATTGAGCTGTCCTTATGAACTATACTTACAAATGTGCAGCTAGTGTAGACCGATTCATGAACAAATGACTCTTGTGAAGTGGTAATTTTTAGTGAATCAGACACATACCCAGTGTAGCAAAATAACTTAATAAATTAGCTGGATTTAAAGAGCTTACTTAGACACACAGAAGCGGAGGACAAAGACAATTAGGATGTTCATATTGAAACACACTCGCACACACAAACACATAGACTACTGTATATACAGCGAGTTGTCAGTGAGGTTCACACAATCCCTGATTAATTAGACCACTCACGCTGGCACACCACTTGATTTGCACACCTACTCAACCCCCTCAACACACACACGCATACATAGTGTGCTGTCAGCATCTGAGGCTCTGATTTACATAAACCCACTCAGGGGACTAACGGCATCGTCTCTAATTGAGCTTCAAGTCAATCAGAGGCTAGTCATGGGACGTGAAGTGATTTAACATCACGGTCAGATGCAACCACAGAGTCACACGCTTTAAAATAGCACTGTTTATCAGCACCGGAGCAAATGACGGTATCTTCAAAATGTCAACAGCAAATCAGCTTGTTTCATTTAGAAAGGGATAAACCAAATAAAAACTTGAGTTTTGTGAGATATAGAGAAAAGGAAAAGAAAATACTTTATTCAGTAGTTTGGAAAATTGGCTCCAATAATGAAATTTGGACCAAAATATTTTTTTTTTTTGCTTATGTGTGTGTGTGTGTGTGTCTATAGATAGATAGATAGATAGATAGATAGATAGATAGATAGATAGATAGATAGATAGATAGATAGATAGATATACACACACACATGCATAGTCATTATATAATAATTTAATATATATTTATTATTTAACAGATTTAATATAATCTAATATTTTCTCCAATAAAAAGTATTTAATATAGAAAATACACACACACACAATTTTATTTTAATGTAATTTTGTATTATTTATAAGAGATTTAATATTATTTTATTACATCTTCTTCCATTAAAGTGTATTTAATATAGAAAATACACACATTTATTATATATTCATTTTATTTTATTTTATTTTAATTATTATATTTAACAGATTTAATATAATTTTATAATATTTTATCTAATAAAAAATATATTTAAAATATAGTAAATATACAGTAAATCTCCCTCGAGACGCTACACAAAGCTACTGTTACAGTAAAGTGTGTGTGTGTGTGTGTGTGTGTGTGTGTGTGTGTGTGTGTGAGACAGACCTCCATGTCTAATACTTTTTAGCTGGGCTGTATAATTCCCCCGTTGTGTCTGCACAGCCATTTGATACAATATTTAGACAGTAGGTAGCATATGTCTTTTTGTAACACTAGACACAAAAAATGTGCCCTTTACAACTCTAGTTAAAATTAATGAGCTGGTTAAATGTCTTCATGTATAAACTGTAAAAGTGTGTGTAAGTGTGTGTGGAGTGAGATGAAGTGGGTGAGAGGGGAGGTATGGAGACAATGGCGTCTGCGTGGCATTACGCGCTCCTCTCTCTGACGTTCCTCTCTCTCCCTTCGTTCACGGGAGCTCATCTATCCTTCCTGCGGGGGTCACCTGGAGGTCGCCAACATGGAAGGGTAACTGCAAGGTCACGAGCCCGCCTCTTTACCGGGGTACAAATAAACCCTTAGCACTCACAGAGTATGGGCGCTCAAATGTCTGAATCATTTAAAAAAAAAAATGCTTTCCATAAAAATAAATCACTTGGAAATCGTTTTTCGGCCTGGGCAATTACCATATTTCACTCATAATTGTACAACTCCTATGGTCAGATAATTGTGGGCACTCTCTCAGTCGGGCCGTCTTCCTGTCTGTTATGCTTCCCCTGAACCCTAACGCCGAGTCCTGACTCTCTCTACCTTCTCACGCTCATCACTTAGACCAGGTAAACACGTGGCGTTCAATACATACACAATATCTGCGTGTAACATGAACACCGCTGGCGTCGCGATTAGGCCGTCTGGAGACTCACTGCGCCGGCTGTCCATCAAATTGCTGCGGGGTCCCACTCTGAGGAGCGCAATTGATTTAAGAGAGCCCTCTAGGTCCAGTGTGCATTTTCATCAAAACAGCAGAATCGATGCTAAGCAGATTTAGATCTTCCTCGCTGGCTATATTTTAGCTAGCGCCCTCACTAATGCTGACGTGTCCGAGGCGGCCATTATTACCCACCATTAGCATTACTGTCGCCGCTGTTACAAATTCAGCTGTTCCACCCAATTTAAATTCAGCTGAAGGAAGTGTGTGTGAGAGAGAGAGAAGCAGTACGGAGGTAGTCAGGTTTGGATGGGGAAGACAGAGGTATGGGAGCTTCACAAGAGGAAGCGTGAGGGATGACTGCATTAGCATACCGTGGGCTAATGCGGCGGCTCAAGGATGTGTGCGGTCCTTGCCCTCAAGAACTGAATGTTTTGAGTTGCTGTGATGTTGTAAATTGGCTTTTCTGTAGGCTGAATTACTTTGAAATATTAACTTTTTTGTTGGGTGACACACAGAGTTACAAATTTTGTGTTACAAATGCTTGTTGTGTCTAAGTGTCTGGAAGTTTTTCCACTACTGCCATCCAAAGAAGATTGGCCACAACATGAGCATAATCACTGGTATTGCCCAGGATTTTTATATCAGTGCATCTCTATTTCTATTAAACAGAGCTTTCAATCATGCCATTTTAATTTATTATGATTTGCTATTGTCATGTTTCATCCATACATACAGACATAAATTTAAACGAACAATATGATTCATAACGCTTTTACACTACTTCAAGAACATGATGTATACATTCTTCTGTAATTTTACAGGAGTAGCACTAACTGTAGGAATTACGATATTTTATATTTATATCTGAAACTGAGTTTAACAGTTATTTTTTTGTTTTCTACAAAGATCTAATATTGAGGCTGGAAAATATGTATATACCCCGTATTTTCCGGACTATATGTCGCACTTTTTTTCATAGTTTGGCTGGCACGCTTTGTGTAGCGTCTCAAGGGAGATAGACTTCTGTGGGTTACTGTTGATAAGTCAGGTGCGACTTATTTATCAAAATTAATTTAACATGAAACGAGAAAAAATGAACCAAGAGAAAACATTACCGTCTCCAGCCGCGAGAGGGCGCTCTATGCTGCTCATTGCTCCTGTAGTCTACACTGAGCAGCATAGAGCGTCCTCTCACGGCTGTAGACGGTAATGTTTTCTCTTGGTTCTAAATAAATGCGACTTATAGTCCAGTGCGACTTATATATGTTTTTTTCCTCGTCATGACGTATTTTTGGACTGATGCGACTTATACTTAGGTGCGACTTATAGTCCGAAAAATACGGTATTTATTTCACATGCACATAAGTATTTTACTGTGGTACATTAAGTTTACATTTATGCATGCAATTATATTTCTGGTCCATTTTTGATAACTTTTCCTCTAGTGTGACTCACAGGAAGATGCATATGGTTGTGATATAGCAAGACGTTACTCTGTTATGTAGGTAAACTGCTCTGTAGTGATAAACGTATTATTTGTGTTTTTGAAATGTATTGACCAATCAGAATCCAGAACCTTTCCTACCTCTGTTTTTATCATTTGTCTTATTTGATAAAATAGCAATAAATGTTCACAGGTTGCATGTGCTCTATTGCTTCGACAGTGAAAAAAAATCCTATTCATGCTCTGAAACTGAAATATGGTGCATTTGTGTGCATGTACAGTATGTGTGCACACAGGATGTGATTTACAGTTCAGGAGAGGATATGGAACCCCCCCTCCTTCATACTAGCCTCTTTGTACCCTCATTTTTACAGATCAAATCTGATCCCCTCCTTCACTCCCACTTAAGCTTTGCCTTCTTTTTCATCCTTGATCCCTGAGCCTCCTCCTTATCTCTTTATACCATTCCTCCTCTCCTGTTTTCACTCTCCCTTCACTTTTTTAATTTCAAACCCAGCCCTGGGGTTAGTAGTCTTATCTTTCTCTATCCGTCTTCCAGCAGCCTTTAGTTTGCTAGTTGTCGTCTCACAGGAAGTGTGAGGCAGGGCCGTGACCCCTGGATGAACTCTGCTGGTGAGGTGAAACAGAAGGCCGTGGGGGGGGGGGGGGGGGGGTGCAGTTGCCAGGTTGCTCGTTAGGGACATGTGATCCGGCTGATGGGGCCACCACACACACATCTCTCCTCATTAATGGAGGTGGCTGCTCTCTCTCTCTCACACACACACACACACACAAATATTCGGGTGAGAAGAGGAAAGTGATTCGTAGATGGCATAAGATTTGTATAACAAAAAAGAGAGGATGTGCAAAGGGGCTAAACGAAAGTGAAAAATAAAGAGCTGCAATCCTGAAACATCCCTTCTGAACATTTAAATGTATGCATGTGGCACAAGCTCAATGAAATATATGTCATAGTAGTAGTAGTGTATTTTACAATGTATCAGTACTGCTACTGTTTTAAAGTTAATGTGTTCATTTATATTCTATTTAAATCCTACAGTAAATTCCGTAAGTAATGAATTTATTTTTATAAAGAATGTATTCACTATCATTCATTATTTTGTTTATTCTCTTTATTATAAATAATAATAATAATAATATAACTATTATAAATTGTTATAAAATATAATAATTGTATATTCACTATCATTCATTATTTTGTTTATTTTCCTTATTATCAATAATAACAATAGTAATATAACTATTATAAATTCTGTTATAACATATAACAATTATATATATTATATCATGCATCACACACAAACACACACACACACATACACACACACACACACACACACACACACACATATATATATATAACTTTTTTAATAGGAATTTATTTATTTTAATTCATTATCATAATTAGTACTGATCTTGTTGTTAATGTTAAAATAAATAATAACTATTGTTTTATTTATCATTTTATCTTTTTGGTAAAATAGTTTTCTGTTTTTTTTTTAATGATTAACAGCATCGATAATATTTTCCATGCTTAAATGTGAAATCAGACAAAACTTTTATCATAAAAATATTTTATCATAGTCATAGTTTTAATCATAACAGTTATTTGATAACCTTGTTATTACTATAGTTTATGTTATTATGAAAGTTAATAATAATGCTAAAATAGCTAAAACAAAACAACAACAATAATAATGATTATTATTATTATTATTATCTATTTATTTTTTTATTTTTTTTACAATTTGTTACGATTTATTATTTTAATGTATCATAATTACTGATGTTACATTTACATTTTATAATTTAGCAGACACTTTTATCCGAAGCGACTTACAAATGAGAATGTTAAATCACAGCACAGTTAACATGAAAGTTTTATTGTCTGTGTGATATTTCTGTATATTTTGCTTGTGTGAGGAATAAAAAACCCTACATTACAATTATACGATAACTTGCTATAAATCATGACTTTAGTGTATGACGTAAAGATAATTTCCAGAAGTGAGTAATTGTATTAATGGTACAAAAACCTATTTTTTTGCAGTCTGAAATAATCAAGTTAATATACTTTGTATGTAGCATTAAATTGGTGCCTTTGAAAATGACCATACTGTATGTAACAGATCTTAATGGGGAAATTTAATTCATTAGGAAGGGTGTCCCCAGGATGCAGCCATGAGGAATTGTGGGATGTCAAAAAAGGACATTAGCCTCTTCTAATGGAAACAGAAAACCAAATCATTCCACACTCTGAGTTTAAATGAAGTGTCCATGTAATCAGATTGAAGGAGAGGTCACTTGGTCTCCCCTCTCCGAGCCTGATCGATAATTATACAGCTCTACAGGACAATACAGACGGCCCTGGTTTTCAGTTACAAAAGTCGCTTGGAAAAACGGTTTAGAACAATAGTGAGCTGAAACTTTTCTGCTTTAGAAAAGTTAGAAAGCCGCTGAAATTCTGTGGGGGTTTTTATGTGTCTATTTAACACACAAAAACAACACAAATCAATTGATCGTAAAATCAGAGTCATAAACACATAAAACATGCCTTATTTTGTATTTAATCCAGTATTTCACCAGTGGCTTTTACAGAAGTCAGGGTTTTCCTACGGAATGTACCTACTGTATGTGTGATGAAATGACGTGTAATACGCTGCGAATGTGCTGAACGTGTGTGAACGGTTCATACGTGTTCGAGTAGAATCTGTACACACGTTCATAAACTGTATTTTAGCGAGACATGAGAAACGGGGGGCGGAGAATGTGAAAGAAAGACAATTGGAGTTTAGCCAAGCTTGCTACGTTTGATCGGGACGCTGAAAAGAATTTACGACCTGGCGGATTGGGTGTCGCTTGGTAGAGTAAGTGTGTGTGTGTGTGTGTGTGGGTGTGTGTGTGTGTAAGAGAAAAGGCTCCCCTCTGACCATGCTTGGCACTGGGCCGAGAGCTCCCTAAATCTCTGCCTACAGATTTATGGTCACCCCATTCACACGAGTAACCAGAAACACACACTTTCACAATCACCATCAGCCTTCACACACACACACACAGAGCAGCCAGCTGATGCTGAGCTCGCCTCAGCTGAATCAACTATTCAGGAGGAATTAAAAAAGCACACACAGACACACTAAATCACTCCGACTTGCACACACACACACACACACACACTCGCGCCATGTGTGGTTGGGAGAGAGAATCAGGAACGCATGAAAAGAGAATAAGGACTGAAATGGAGCATTTCTATCCAAATTACTGCGTGTTATTTATTGCAGCAATTACTCTCAGACGTCTGTGTGCCTCTTCATTTGAAACGATTGTAAAAATATATCAATAGTGGCTCAAAGAGCAGAGACAGTCTCTCTGAGATCAGCTGCTGAACAGACATCGCACACCTGGCACAAGAGTCGGCCCACGTAGCACTGGTCTTTGAGAGGCCGGGTTTCTTTATTCTTTTGTTTTTTTCACTGTGTTTTTACCATGTGACACTGTGTACTGTAGAGGCATTTTAATGATTAGGATGTGACATGATTTCCTTTTATATGATATCCCCCCATACCTCACAAAGCATTCAAAAAATCAGTTATGCAGGCAAAGTTGTTATACAAAGGCTAAGACAGACATATCCACATATTTTCACATAAAAAAGTGCATATAGGCTATACACACATTAATCAGTAGAGTGACTGTGCTGATATTTGGTATTAGGTATTATTTGGTATTGGTATTTGGTATCAATATTTTTCTGAAACTGTATAAACATATCCCAAATGTTTTGGTAGTCCTTTAGTTTGCCCTTTATACTGTAGGTTTTTCTTTCCAGTAAAGTATAATGTGCCAAATCTTTCAACCAGTGGTCAATGGATGGACCTTCTATGTTCTTCCAGTAGAATGCTATCAAACGTCTCGCAATAACTAAACAAATGTCTATCATTTTAGTGTGGTAACCTGAAATACACCCAAAGCACACATTTCAGGGGTATCTGGAACTGGTTTTGAAATAATTGAGGAAATTAGTGTTATGTTTAGTGTTATTTTTGCCAGAACGTCTTGGTCACCTCGCATTCCCAGATACAGTGAAAGAATGTTCCCTTATGTTTTTGGCATTTAGATGTTTTTCAGGTATTACACAAGTACACATTACCCAGTTGTATTGGATCAGTTTAAATCTAGTATTAATTGGCAAATTCTGGGCTTTAACTCATATCTGGATCCATTCTAAATCTGAAAGGTCTTGTAAATCTATATCCCAAGCAACTGTCTTGGAATCTGAGGATTCTTTAGAGCTGTTAACAAATTTGCAATGAAACAATTACATTTAAATTTGTACTAATATCCTCACGAAACATAAGCTAGATATACCTATCATAAGCAGAAAAACATCTAGTTCTGTTTGTTCATCTATTTGTATTTCAAAAAGTGTGTCATTGGGATTCCAAATTTTTCCTTAAGGTCTTTAAAGGACATCAGTGTTTCTCCCTCAAATAAGCCCCCAGTCTTACAAATACCTTTTAATGCCCTCTGTTTAAAGCCAAAGTCATTTTTCGCTGGTCTGAAGACCCTGTTTCCACAAATAGGGGAAAGTAGGAAAGATTTGGGACCTCTCCCACTGCATCATTCCATACCAATAAGGTCTTTTTAGTAGTCTTTTTCACATTTTTATACAAATCTGAGGACAATTTCAGGCCCATATCCATATCTTTTACGAATGTTGATTCTAATTCTACCCAGGGTATCTAAAATTACATTAAATGGAATTATTAAAATATTAGTTGTTAAATTCCCGTTATAAAAATGTATTTTAAGTATTAAACTTAAATATTAAGTGTATTAGATAATTGCAAAAATAATGTTATAGAGAAAATAAGCATGCACAATTAAATGCTGAAAATTGGCTGATATTAATGAATTAAATAATGTTTAATATCGTCAGATATCCAATATAATATTGATCCAATGAGTATTCATGCATCCTTGCATTCACATCTTTTAAAGTAGTTTTTTTTAAAGTAGCATTTGTAAATCCAATGTGAAAAATTTTTTCTATCCTAAAACAACCCTTGCCAACTATATTTTTATTATACAGCCAAATTATATAGCCACTAAACCAGTGGCGGCTGGTGAAAATTATGTTAGGTGGGGCTGTCATATTCGGTTATTTTAAATAGCTTGGCCTTGGTAACCATGGGACACCAGGTCTTATAGCATTGTGGCTCCCAGGTTGTGGAATGCTTTTGCTCAAGACGTCTGTCAAGCATTCACCCTTTTCTCCTTCAAAACCTTTTTTTTTTGTCTGAATATTACTCTTTAGCTCAGAATCTTTAAATTTTACCTTATTATTAATGTTTATGTTACTTGCTTGAATCTTTAACCTAACTTTTGTAACTGAACTCTGTATATTTATATCTGCCCTTGGTATGTCTATCTTTGATGTTGAGGTTTATTTAGTTCAATTCCTTAACCTAGGCCTATATTGTAAAGCGACTTTGTTGGAAAGGCTATATAAATAAAAAAATCCTATTATAATTA
Organism: Carassius carassius; assembly: GCF_963082965.1. Taxonomy (NCBI): domain Eukaryota; kingdom Metazoa; phylum Chordata; class Actinopteri; order Cypriniformes; family Cyprinidae; genus Carassius; species Carassius carassius. The sequence goes on along the minus strand of NC_081755.1, from coordinate 23,802,431 downwards.
ATAACCACCCAGGATACCAGTGCTCTGTGAAAAGTAATTATTTAATGCCAATATTAAAAGGTTGAGGCAATTTTGCACAAAAACAAACATATTGCACAAACTTTCTATTTGCATTTGAAATTTAACTCAAACAAAATACTTAGTCATTAATTAGCTGATTAAATACAACTATTACCTGCAACAATTTTGAGTGATTTCAAACAAATGTTCCACAAAATGTACAGTAAATAAACATAATAAACTCGATACTTTAGTAGTGGCTCGCGCCCATTGCTCGCGCCTCGCGGCCGCGCGCAGTTTGGGGCGCTAGGCGAAGCGCCCATAGCTGACTAGATTTTAGCTCGCTGATTGGCTACAGTTTATGTCAAACATTTATATCTAAAATCAGCAATTGGCTAAACTGCTCCAAAGACCCGCCTTTCTGGGGCGCTTTCTCCAGCGCCCCAGAGCTGATCACGTGTACAGATCTAGACGGGACGTGTAGAAAAACAAACATTTTGAATTTCTATAATATTTTTCAAATATACTAGCTGCATTTACTATCTCAAACACACAAATATTGATAATTTTATATATGATTTATTTATGTATTTACATGTATTTGACTGCAGTCTATGGTATATGCTCATGGGGGGGCGGCGCCCTAGCGCCCTCTATTGGCCAGCCGCCCCTGCACTAAACAATATTTTATAGTATTTTTACTAACATTCACATTGCATTTAGTCATTTAGACTTAACAACTAACAAAAGAGCAACGACATGTAAGTGCAAATGACAAGTCTCTGTATGCTTTTAATAATAGCTAATATTTGAATAAGTGTGGCTGTAAAGGTGACGTTGTCCACAGGGAATGCTTTTGGTGCAAAATGACCCAGTTTGAGGTCAGAAGTCAGGCAGCTGTACTTCCTTTTGCTGGACAATGTCACACGTCTTTCCAGATCCTCTAATTGGCTCCCTACCGAGAACTGCCTCTCTCTCTGTATCTCTCTCTCTCTCTGTCTCTCTGTCTCTCTCTCTGTATCTCTCTCTCTCTCTCTCTCTCTCGCTCACTCACACCTCTCCTGAACTCTGGGAAAACAGCCACTAGCCGACTGACTCAAAATGGCTGAAGGGAAAAGACAACAGCACAGCAACGAGATACAAACTCTCCTTCCCCCATCTCTCTTTCAATACGTGATCGTAAATTCCTCTTCCTTTCTTTGCCTTCCTTTCCCTTGTGTGCGTTTTTTTTTGTTTGTCACACACACAAACACACACATGCAAACTTGCAGACATATCCTATCCTCTCTCACATCCCAATTATAATTAGTTTACCCTCCTGACAAACATTTTGTTGGCATTTTTAGATTACATAAAAGGACATTTTATATTCTTTTAAGATGTTTTTCTTTTAACAAACATTGTCACAAGGCGATTTGGTAAGCATTCATTCTTTAGAAAGCCACAGATTCATGTCTGATAATAAATAGTTGGGAAATGAATATGTGAGTGCATATATTTAGACCATGTGCTGTGATTTTCACATACAGTGCACTCATTTTAAGCAGTATCTACTATATAGCAAATCTCCACTAATTTATTGTTATATCATCAAAAAATATTTACTACGATATTTTCGCTCAGCAAAAGTTTTACAATTATAAATATAGTGTACTCTACATTATCTGCATACATAAAGTATAATCACATAAAGCAGTATATACTATATAGCAAGTCTTGGCTGTTATTGTTTGTATATTGAAAAATGTGAACTGTATTATTGCATATCTCTATGGAAAGTTGTATATATAGTATATTTTACTCAATTTTATCTGCATACATACTGTAAACTTTTGCAAAGCACTATATATTATATAGCAAATCTCAATTGCTTAACATTATTTCATCACAAAATATAACTATACTATCGCCTAGCTCTTTATATAAAGTTGTATATTTAAGTCCAACCTTATGTATATTATATATATATATATATATATATATATATATATATATATATATATATATATATATATATAATATACATAAGGTATATATATATATATATATATATATATATATATATTAATAGGAGAAAATTATTGGTCATCTAATCTTTTACATTTTTACATTGCTACAAGTGTGATTGCATCATATAATAATTGCTGTTAATAATGTTCATCATCTGGTTGACTATGTCCGGTATTCATTTTTCTGAAAAATCCTGTTATACGCGCACAAACTGACAGTCACCACTTATAAGCTACTATTAAATATTGTAGAAACGTAATTTTCTGTAAAGTTGCTTTGTAATGATTTGTATCGTAAAAAGCGCTATACAAATAAACTTAAATTGAATTATATATATATATATATATAACTATTATTGCCCAGCTCTTTATATAAAGTAGGATGTACAAGTATGTCCAACTTTATCCAAATACATAAAGAATAGGGAGATAAGTAATATATATATATATGTAACTATATTATTGCCGAGCTCTACTCTGCTAAATGCGACTATAATGCATGACATATAATGCAACATTACTATTTTAATTAAAGTGGCATTAAGTGTTTTTTTTTTTTTTACATACACACTCTACGGTTACATTCAACTTTAATCAACCAATATTTGAAGTTGATTTAATGGTATAACTGAATGATTTAAAGGCATGAACAGACAACCGCTTTCTGTAACATATCATCAAGTAAACCATTTTCTTAGTTGATCCTTTTCACCTTGATACTCTCTCGTGTTTATGGGTGGTTGAAGCAGTTGAAACAGTTTTTACAGACTGTGCAAACGGTGATAATAGTGCATTACAATTCCAGCGGTGCCTTTGAAATCCTCTGTCCTCAAAGAGGCAGTGTTGATGTTTTTATAGCTAAAGAGGGTTAGCTTCATTATCATTGTCTTGTTTCAGAACAGGCCATTCTAAAATGGAATATTACAGCATGTCGAATCACACTAAATCTTTTCTTTACATTTATTTTTAACAGTTTACGCCCAAATCCCTCATCTGGGTTCAGGGGTTTAAAAATGTGGGGATGTATTTACACTCTGGGATTACTCTGGATGCATTGTAATTTATACGTGTGGAGACGTTTTATTCCTCTTTGGATTTTGAAAGGGCCTTTGTGGAAACTATGGCACGGAGAAATTAGCAGTGTGTGAAAAGAGAGCCTGATTTTCCATAGTTTAATAAAACAAAACAAAATTTTTTGTGTGAAATCAGCCTTAAATTACCAAGTGTGTGGAAACTCATTTGGCCAGGAATGGTTTTGGGCAGAGTCCGATGCTGAAAGGCAAGAGTGGAAAGTTTTTCTAGGCGAAGCGTAATTAGCAAGCCAAGACACAAACATTTCATCACGCTGCGCTGTTTCTTCTCCTCTGTCTGCCTGACTGACTCACTCTCTCTCTCATTTACACCGACACATGCTTTCCGTCCATTTTAAGAACACACCCAGAACCCAAAAGGAAGTGCACCGCTTAATCTGTCTGTCTTTCTCTCGCACTTACTCCCTACATGGTCATAAAGATGAAACGCCCATCTCTCGAAGCTTCATAATAGCATGTCATTTTGAGTCTGACACTGTTTGGCTAACCCACTGCGTTAACCACTCTCTAACTTTGAATAACAAAGGGCGATAAGATAAAGTACACGTCAGTTGTACACGTCAATGTCTGTGCAGTATTAAATATTGGGAATTGTTATGTATATGTATGCGTCGTTGTGATTCTTCTTCTCAGGAAAAATTTGGAAACAGAGCTTTTTATTTAATAGCCATCTCTCACATCTGAGAAAAGTGTGCGACAGAGAAATGGAAGTGCTGTAATGTGTTTCACGCATAGCAAAATTGTGACCACAAAAGCTGAAATCCACAAATAAGGGAACGTTTATTTGGGCAAATTGTATGTTCAATGTGTTAATGAGATTATTATAGAAACAAATCGCCTGTAAAAAAAAACAATGTATGGGTTGGGATGCGATTTATCTCGGGTATCCGTGATGACTTTATGTGTCTGCGTGGAAACAGTGTGAGCATCTGCTGATGGCTTCATCACAGCTAATGCACATATGAGACTTCCTCCTTCCTCTCGAGCAACTCGATGAAGAGCAAGGTCAAATATATGATGCACGAGAGAGGAAAATCAGCTTTGACGAAGTGAGATGAGAAGTTCACAGCTGGGGTGAAAGACTCATGAAAAATACTCGTAAACAGACGTGAGCAGAACCATAAAGCGCCAAGATGCCAGTGGCTGTAGCTCAACGTAGACTAGCACAGATGTTGACCCCCCCCCCATCATAGGTGGGTAATTAGACCCAAATCACCACACTCTCAGGTGGAATCGCATCATTTCAAGGGGAGATGGCAGGGGGGCTAACTGAATCATCCCATTTAATATGACCACAGAGCCTCTCTTTGTTTGCCTCCTTTTCTGGCTTTTATTTGTAGAGAGTGGTGACAGAAGGTGAGCTTGTTAAAGTTATTGTCTGAGTGCAGGTGGAAGTTTGTTTGTTGCTGAGAGGTGTGGCTGATGTGCTTTTGATTTAACTTCATGTAAACTGAATTAGAAATGTGGACATCAAATGTTGAAACGGAAACCAACATTACCGTACAGTTTAGAAACAAACAAATAGCAGTCAAAACAACTAGCTGGAAAAATACATGTATAAATGCAAATGTGCCACAGTTTCAGAACTTAAGTGTATATGGTAATAATATAAGTATAATAAATAGTATTATATATATATATATATTTATATATTATATAATCACTATTTATTATACTCATTGTGTGTATGTATATGTATGTATGTATGTACATAGGTATGTATGTATCATGTTTTATTATATAGGTATATCGATTATATATACAGAGAGAGGTGTATATATGTATACACACACATCATGGAATCTATATGTGTGTGAGTGTGAGTGTGTGTGTGTGTGTGTGTGTGTGTGTGTGTGTGTGTGTGTGTGTGTGTGTGTGTGTGTGTGTGCGTATACACTCTCTCACACATACACACACACACACACAGAGAGAGAGAGAGAGAGAGAGAGAGATACAGTAGACGATAGATACACATCATAAATAACGATTATGATACATATGATTTTATGATTTTCAGGAGGTCAGAATTATTGGCACCCTTGGTAAATATGATCAAATATAAATCTGCATTGTTAATCCATTTGATCTATTATTTAAAAATTTCACAAAACTCTAACCTTTCATTGGAGAATAAGAATTTAAAATGGGGGAAAATATCATTATGAAATAAATGTTTTTTTTTTCTCCAATACACATTGGACACAAATAATGGTACCCTTTTATTCAATGCTTTTTTTAAACCTCCATTTGGCAAAGTAACAGCTCTGAGATTTCTCCTATGATGCCTGATAAGGTTAGAGAACACCTCACAAGAGATCAGAGACAAATCCTTCATCCAGAATCACTCCAGCAGCTCCATGTTGGTGCATCTTCTCTTCAGTTCACCACTCATTTTCTGTTGAGTTCAGGTCAGAGGACTGGAATGGCCATAGCAGAAGCTTGGTTCCCTGTCAAGGGAACTTCGAACTGCGTCCTCTAGGGGTCGCTTTGGGGAACACCTCGTCGTGACCCGTGTCTGAAGCATACTATGAAAAACGCCAACTTGTTGGCCGGCGACAGCCTCTGACGTCACTACCGGCGCGACTATAAATACGCACCCGTAGGACCCGTCACTTATCTTCTTCGTCTTCATTGACTGTTTTGTTTGAAGCGTGCATCTGAGAAATGACCAAAACGGTAAGAGCGATCTATCATTGTTATCATGGCATCCACTAGCAAGGCGTTTAAACAGTGTGTGCATCCATGTCAGCGTTATTTGACACCTGATGACACACACAGTCTTTGCGTCTCTTGTTTGGGCGAAGAGCACGCGCGCGATGTCCTTGAGGGGGCAATCTGTGTGCACTGCGAGCGTTTTTCTGTGAAAAAGCTCTGCTCTCGTTTGTCTCTCTTTTTGAGGAAAGAGGGACTGCCATCTGGTTCCCGCGGCTCAGGACCCGCCGTTAAAGGCACGGAGGAGAATGAGCTCGTGGGGATCACAGGTGGATCTCGCTGAGGAGTGTAGAGAGGGAATTTTCCTTTCACACTCTTCGGCGGCAAACGAGAGTGAACTTCAGGAGGAAGATGCATTGTCATTAACCCATTCTGATACCGAAGTTAGTGCTCTGCTGGGTTCTACCCAGAAAGAACAGGAGATGTCTGAGAGTGGCGAAGAAGCTAAGGCTGAGCCTTCTCAATCCTCCTGCCCTGCGTATGGGGAGCTGTTAGAGGTTATGGATCGCGCCACGGCAAAATTAGACTTGCCATGGAAGCGTGCCAGAAAAGTGAAGTCGCGAGGTCGCCTCGATGAGCGTTATTTGTCTGACCATAGCCCTCCAGCCCAGGTGAGCCTTCCATTCTTGCCTGACTTACATGCAGAAGTCAAAAAGGAATGGAAGAGGCCGTTTTCCTCTCGCATCCATCGGTTTCAGCATACGAGTTAGGCTAATATCGAGGGCATGCATGAAAACTGCTATGAGAGGATGCCCCCTGTAGAAGAGACGCTGGCTAGCTATCTCTCTGTGGGGGAAACATCCTCTCTTAAATCTCCCTCTTTGCCATCTAAGCCCCTGGATACAGGTGAGGGCCTTTCAGCTGACCAGGTAGCCGAGCTGCGCCGCACCACAGACCTCTCTCTCCGTGCTACCAAGCAGGCCGCCTCCGCCATGGGTAGGTCTATGGCGGCTATGGTGGTAACGGAGAGACATCTATGGGTGAACCTGGCAGACATCAGGAGGGAAGAAAGGGGGTTTCTTCTCGATGCTCCGGTCTCGCCTTCTGAGCTTTTCGGTACCTCCATTGAGATGGTGGTCGAAAAGTTCAGGGAGGCAAGGGCGCGCTCAGCTGCCTTTAAATCCTTCATTCCATGAAGGTCCAGGGCCCATCTCGATCTGAGGATCGAAGACGAGCACAGAAGGCTAGTGTCGCGGCTCACGCTCCTCCCCCGCCTAAGGGTAGGGGCAAGAGGAATCGCGGGTCACAAAGAGGTAAGCAGGGTCTGAGGGATGTGATTCAGACGAGGCAGCATTCTCGTCCAGATCGGAGTGATACCTAGTAGTTACTCACTTCCTTTGGCTGTTTTTAACTTCTGCTTTTATCCTCCCCTGCCTAATTCCCCTGTAACCACCACCTGATCGAGGTTAGGTGGAAAATTTCTCTCATAACAGTCTCCTATGCTGGACCTATGATGTTTTTGGTTGGTCCTTTATTCATAGTAACCACCTTACTGATGGTCCGGACCAAAAGGGGGCGCCCCGTGAGTGGGACTCCAGTACAGGAGGGTGGGTGAGTATGTAACCCTTTCTTTATCTGCTTATGGGTGTTATATTGCTGGTGGTTATATGTCTACTAACAAACTCTGTGAGTTTCTTTTACAGTGCTCAGTTCCGGCCTCGTGCTCTGGTATTAGGTGGCCAAGATCACAGGCTTTGGGCAGGAGCCTGGCTGATCATCAGAACTGGCACAGCACTGCAGTCACCCTGAGGGGCCTCCTGGCTGCTTGGCGCATCCGGCAGGATGTCCGGCCAGGTCACCCTGAGGGGCCTCCTGGTCGCTTAGCGACGTCCAATGGGAAGGTGGAGGTGGTAGTTATGGAAGTCTTTCTGTATGTACTGCCTCAGGTGATGCTCCCCTCGCTTGAGGTTTGGAAAATTGGAGCTGGCCTCTCCCATGCGATCCAGCGCCTCTGCGATGCTTAGGAACCTTTCAGTACACATGCTAAGCCTGTGTACTTTCTCAAAACCACATAGTGGTAAGTGTGCACGCAAGACTCTGCGCACTTTCTGAAATCCACGTAAGTGGTAAGTGTGCAAGAAAGACTCTGCGCACTTTCTGAAATCCTGTACGATAGGGGTTACGCGCTCCGCTTCATTCCCTTTCTTAAGATGATTAGCCCTGGGTTCCTTGGGCTTCATTCAGCCAGTTTGTATTTGTTATTCACCTCAAGCATCACTTCCCTCAACATGAGGGGCTGTTTGGGCAATTCTCGTGGTAGTTTAGCAGCGCTCCCCTTTTCCAAAAGAAAAAGGGTCGCCTATGAGCGTGCTACTCTGAGCTCGGAGTCCTCCTCTCATATGAGACTGAATTCTCGTTTTTTTCACCAGAGCGCTCTAGTACTACATACTGTTTTTGAGATGCACTGTGAGAGCAGACATCCTGTTGAGGCAGGGGCTGAGGCTCGGGGAATGGCGCCTTCGCACCAAGGTGATGAAGCAGAGTTGGAGAGGTTGGCCAGACTTGGGTGGATCGGTTTGCGACTCGAGAGAGCATCGCACTATCCCCTTCTGGCTTCCTCTGACTCATCCAGCTCCACTGTGGCTGGACGCCATGGTACAGGCGTGGCCGAGGCTTCATCTGTACATTTCTTCCTCCAATTGCTCTTCTCCCGGGCCATTCCATCTACGAGCTGCTCTATCAGAGTGCCACGAGAGCCCCTCCTTAGAACAGTATTTGTAAATCCATGCTATGGTAAGTGTGCATGCTAGTACTCTTGCCATGATTCTGGCCTGCACTCCCCTCAGCATGGCGGCGTGGGTATACTGTTCCCCAAAGCGACCCCTAGAGGATGCAGTTCGAAGTTCCCTTGACAGGGAACGTCTCAGGTTACGAATGTAACCATGGTTCCCTGAGAGGGAATGAGACACTGAGTCCTCTAGCTCCCTGCCATGCTTCGGACACAAGCTTCACGAAGAAGATAAGTGACGGGTCCTACGGGCGCGTATTTATAGTTGCGCCGGTAGTGACGTCAGAGGCTGTCGCCGGCCAACACGTTGGCGTTTTTCAAAGTATGCTTCAGACACAGGTCACGACGAGGTGTTCCCCAAAGCGACCCCTAGAGGACACAGTGTCTCGTTCCCTCTCAGGGAACCATGGTTACATTTGTAACCTGAGACGTTTTATGCTCAGTGACCCATTCCTGTGTATTTTGTTTTAGTTTTTTTTTTTGTTTTTTGATTATTGTCTGGTTGGAAGATCCAAACATGGCCCATTATAAGATTTCTAACAGAGTCAGTCACTTACTGATTTTTTATCTGTTGGTATTTGATAGAATCCATGATACCACGTATCCAAACAAGATGTCCAGGACCTCCAGCAGAAATATAGGCCAGCAAAATCAAAAATACAGCAGTATATTTCATTGTACACATAGGGTACTTTTTATCCCTGTATGCACCAAACCATTCTAATCTTACCATAGAAGCCAGTCCCATTTGAAGTCCCAGTTGTGTCTGAAAACTGAATATGCTGGAGTTTGTTTTTTGGTGAAAGCATTTTCTTTTCTTGATTTGTTTCTTGAAGCCCTCCCAGACAAAATGTGGTGATGTAGGTGCTGTTTGATCATTTTTTAAAGGTTTTCTGACCCTGAAACTCAGCAATTCTGTTTCTTGGCGAGTCTTTAGCCACTCAAACTCTCCTTCTCACCGTGCATTAGGACGATACAGACACACATCCTCTTCCAGGCAGATTCATAACATTTTCTGTTGATTTTTAATTCTTAATTATTGCCATGATGGTGCAAATGGAAATTTTCATTGCTCTAACTCTTTCCTTAAAGTCACTTTCTAATTTGTGAAGCTCAATTATCTTTTGATGCACAAATAAAATGGTTAACAATGCAGATTTGTTTTCACAGCCTTCTTTGATCATATTTACCAAGGGTGCCAATAATTCTGACCTCTTGTGTATATTATTTTAACATTTGAGATATCTATATTAAGTCTTATATATCATATAACTATGATAAATGCATTACCATATGTAAATCTGGTAGATATTTAGACATTTCTATATGTATTTGAAAGTATAAATACTTTGAATGATAAATGTCATAAAATCATATTGTCATATTTATATTATTTATACATTTATTTAGATATTTATATTTGTATTGTTTTATAAATATAAAGATTATAATAAACAAATCAAATATATTATTTATCATTTAATATTATAGACATTTACAGTATTATGATACTATGTATCATATAATATAAATGTGTCTAATATTACTTTATTTGTGTGTTAAGACAAGCAGTTAAGCACAAAAAGCTGAAACACTTGGATATAGGCCTACTGTATATGGTCCCATGAACACTCTCTTGTGCATGATACACAGTCTGTTCCTGAAGTCTGGAATATGTGTTTACATTAGCGAGAATCCACCCTAATGGGCCATCCATACCTTAAATGTGATCTCAGTTGAAGATTGTTGCTCTCCATGGTACCATGCATCAAGCTAACCCAGTAAAATACTGTCAGTCACTGAGCCGAGCTCTTATCAGCTCTAATGCCATTCAGAGAGGCCAGCATTCACAATGTGCAGTGAATGTCCACGCTCTGTGCTCCTAGTCACACGGGCTTACGCTTTCCAAATGCTTCACAAAAGGGTGCAGACCGTATATCTTTGATTCAGTTCGGCTCTCAGCTGGCTCCAGAAAGTTGTACCTCAGAAATAAGCCAAAAGTAATCTCAGATCTCAAAGACGACTCAGTTCTTTGTGGAACAGGAGCATTTATTAGTTTTTACACGGCTTTTCAGTAACATTTGGTTTATACAGAGGGATTGAAGTCTTTGCATGCAGAATATTTTACCGTTCATTGATGGTGCTAATACCAGTTAAGTTAAGTTGAAGGAAAAAGATCTATCACTTGCCCATACCTGCCTGGAGTCTGAGGAAACCCCCCCGAAATTCAGCTTGCTTTTTCACTGTCAACATTATAAATCACAAGACTGTTTGACTTCTGCATTACTGAACTTTGTGAAAGAACAAGCGCCATACATGGTGACTTACAGAGATGTTTATATATAAACATTTAAGAGAAATGTGTTTTAGAAAGATGGTAGGCGTCTTTGACTACCTTGTCTTCTTTAAACTTTGTATATAAGAAGAGGGGGAAAAAATTACAAGTTTAGTGTAAAACAAAGTAAATTATTATAGTGATGTGCACATTTAATACAAATACTTTTTGAGGAAGCAATTTTAATATCCACTTTAAGTATCATGATATTTTTTTTTTTTTTTTTACATTATTTTCATGTATTAAAATCATTAAGATACCGTTATCGAAAATAGAAAAATACAGAAATTCTATAAAATGAAAGTATATATACCTATATATAATATATTTTTTAATGTTTCTACAAATATGGAAAACATTTCTGACTTAGGTGATCGCATATTAACTCTTACATGAGCAGTGAAGGTTAGAAAATAAAATCTGAATGCAATGTGTAGATATGTAGCAATATTAATTATGAATTTGGAGACACATAGGCTTCACTAATCAGCAGGCCATAAACCCCAAACCTAAATGAGAGAGGATCAGCAAAGATTTCCTGTGTCAAGAAACAAACGACACTATTGCTATTCATAAATGATCTCCATCACCAACAGGATTATATCGCCATATTAAATAAACAGACCTCCCCAGTTATAGAGTTTAGCTGAGTCACTCCGACTTGTGCTGATTTTAAGTTGTTGATGTCCGTTGAAGGCGAGCAATATGACAGACCACACTCACCAAACAACTGAAGCACTTTGCTCCTCCGGTGAAACGCGAGCTCCGATCGATCGATGCCTCTTCTCTTCTCTTCTCTTCTCTTCTCTTCTCTTCTCTTCTCTTCTCTTCTCTTCTCTTCTCTTCTCTTCTCTTCTCTTCTCTTCTCTTCTCTTCTCTTCTCTTCTCTTCTCAGCAGTCGCTCGACGACACTTTCTCGGTAAGGAGGAACAAGTCCTTGACATCAGTGCCCCTCATCCGCGGTGGAGCCCCCCTCCTCACGGAAATCACGACTTCTCTTCAGCTCTCTGGCCTTCGCTTCCCTGTCTCTGTTTATGTTGGACACTGGCAAATCAGCAGGTTTAGGACATTTACTGATATTGTACTAGCCTACTTCGTTTCTTTTTCTATGTTAAAAAATAAAATAATCAGACAAAAATTGATTGATAGGCTACATATAAGGCTATATTAATCATGCACAAGATTTATTTCTATACTGTTCTTGATTTCCATTGATGCCGTTTTAGTATTTTTCCTAACGTATTAAGGGTCAATGACAAGTGCAATCTTTTTTGGAAAATTAGTTTTAATATTCATGTCGAACACTTTTTTAAAAAAAGAAAAAAAAACCGTTTGATCATTTGCTTTAAAAAAAGAAAAAACTCTAAAAAAGTTAAAATGTTGTAAACGCGTAGAAGCTATATATTTTAAGTCCAACGAAAGACATATTTTTTAATAAACAACATTTTAAACAAACATAAAAAATTTGTAAGAAACATATGTTTTTTTAACCATGTTTTTTTAACCATGTTTTTTTTTTTACTGTAAATTACTGCTTACTTGACTGATCCAATATACAAGAATTTACTTTGAGAAAATAAAACATTATGAATAATGAAAATTTGAACGGAAGATACTGACCTCGAATCAATTCTCATCTAGATATGTAAATAAAATTCATGATCATTTCGGAAAATTGTTTTTATCATCCTGTGTGTGACTTTGGATCAACGTCAAACAGGCAATAATGGTATTTATATTTGCGCGTGAATTTAAATGAACATGCTCGGCAGTTAGGAGAATGACAAGTGTAAATTCTAGCCTCATTTCAACACAAAAATCCCGTGCTGTAAGTGCTTTGTCTGACAGTAATTGAACGTTATGCACTCTCTATCGCCGTTTGGGCAATAATTAGCCAGTCTTTTAGTTTTATGAGACACACGTTTAAAGATAACTCCCACTATAAAGTAGACTGATCGGTTTTTATATCGTTTTTGCGCTCATGTTATGCTTGATTTTTCCCTTTCAAATAGCGAAGGTAAATACTTAAAATGATATCTCTCCTGTATGATAACACTAATCGACACATAGCAGTGATGGAGAAGCAATTACCTACAGAAAGTTTGGGCTTCACGTTAGGCCTGGATCTATCTCTGCGGTGTCAATCTGTCTTAATGAAAGATTGGGAAATTATAACGTAATTCTGCACTTTGCAAAATGATGTCACTCACACAGACAGCTTTCATACTGAGTTTGTGGTTTTTTTAACTGATGAACGTAAGCTTTTATGTAGGCTATTTTTGTATTTTTGTATGATTTTTTTCTTTCTATTTTTCACCATTTTTATCGGATTGCAAACAAATTTAAAATAGCCTAGTAAAGTCACCAATATAATTATCAAACCATTAAAAATAATAAAATAAATAAATAAAAGATTTCGACACACAGTTATTTGCATTAAAAGTATAGCTTACGTTATCCACATATAGCCTAGGCCAAAAATAAACGACGCGGATTACATTTTTAATCTTTCTAGGAACATCTCATTATCTATAAATCTGCAACAGTTGGAGCACACTAGTCATGTAAAATAAAACATCAGAAAGTTTCCTTGGCTTCAGTGCTTGTTCTTACACTAAACCGCACATAAATTAATTGTGAATTTACTACCACTTGAGAGGGAAAGTTTATCGTTGTCTTCGCTGACTGTAATTTATGTTGAAGGTGAGAAGATGTCTCGAGCAACTGAGTGATCAAATACAGACAGTATTCGAGGCCTACTGTAATTCAGAAAGACTTATTTATAACGTCGTCGATCCGCAGCCCAAAAGATCCGGACGCGTGACATTCATTTGTCGGAAACAATAAATCAGCATCGTGTCTGGGTGATAATTAGGGAATATCAAAAAAGAAGAGCTAAGAGTGTTCCTGATGAATCGACATTCCAGATTTCTGAGGGCTGAAATATTTATGAGTCCCTAATGAAGCCGAAGGGTAAAATATGTTTTGGAGTGTGTTCATGGCGGAGCATCAACTTCGACTCAAACAACGTTGCGGATTGTAAAAAGTCACATTTTAATGTCGGCCTCGTTCTTCTGGAGATAGGAAATAATTAATTCCAACGATCTGTGGTTGATCTGTTTTTTAGCTGAGAGATTGTTCACCAAGCAGTGCTCTCTCTGAGGGTTTGGTGTAGAGTCAATGAACAGCAGGTGGCGCAGTTGAGGCCGGAGCCTGGCACTGTTGATAGTGGAGGATCTGTCCCTTGGGAAATGACACTTGTGAGATTCTGACACTGTGAAAATAACAGAAATGTGCACGCCACAGTTTTCAAAATCTAAGAGATCTAAGAGATTATGCCTATTCCATTTCCATATCTGTTTATCGACTAGTAATACGATTAAAAGTAAATTAGTCCGAATTAGAAATATTTGATGTATAATAGACGCCTTCTTTCAGTGCTGTGATTTAATCTTTAACACATCATCAGATCCTGAAACGGTTAAATCTTCTCTATTCTCAGATTTTGTGTTGTCCGCATTTTGAGAAAAATACAGCCTAATTCCCCTGAGTGTAAATTAGGCGGTTTATGGACATGTAAATTAATTTGAATAAATCGGAACGTGAGGTTTTTGGGGTTATGGTGACGATGGCCATGAATGATGTTATTATTATTACTACTACTACTAGCATATTATTATTATTATTATTATTATTATTATTATTATTATTATTATTATTTCTATTATTATTATTATTTGTATTTTATTTTTACAGATAATGAAATTTATTTTGTTGTTGTCAGTAAAGGGCACATCTTTTGGAAGTTATTTATTTAAATTACTGTTTTGGAATAATGATATACAACGTGACCTTAATCATTTTCAGTTTAAAATATGAATTTAACTATATAATTTATAAACGTATAAAATGATTATTTAATCGATGTAATATTTATGGTTGAATTTGAGTTGTTTTATAAGACTTAAAGTAATCATTCTTGTCATTAGCCTTTTCTGTTCAGCGCTAGATAGGCTATTATATGCTCGTGAGAGAAATTAATTACTTAGAGGTTTTGCTAGAAAAACTTTCATTAAAAAAATGTTTTATATAGTTTATATGAGTTGGTAAATCACACAAAGTTTCTCTCGTTTTTGTTTCGCTAAAGGAGTTATTATTTGTTTAGGTTGCATCAAGCGTTCGAGTGCGTTTCTGAGAAGTTAAAATCATATTTCTAAACTATTTTGATCAACTTCTAGTCTAATTGCATTCCGGCACAATTTGTATAATTATTTATGGTCTTTGAATGCAAGAATTAGACATCTGCACGTCACTATTTGTGTGTGTGTATATATATATATATATTATATATATATATATATATATATATATATATATATATATATACACACACACACACACACACACATACACACACACACACACACACACACACACCATATAGTGTATTTTCATTTATTTATTTATTTTTGTTATAAATAATGACAGACATATAGAAAAAAAAGCTTGTCTGCTTTTCTTCGCCATTTTACTTAAGCAATGTACTACAGTAACAAATGCAACGTCTAAGCAGAAGTAGGCATGGCTTCATTATTTACGTTTGTTTCCGGCGCAAAAACTCTTCCGACCTGCTCTGTTAGCTTCCTTTCTCACTCAGATGTCAAATGTAAACACGACAACAGCGCCAACAAATTAGTCCAAGTTAAATTTACACCAACCTGTAATTCGGCTCCTGGTTGAACAGCAGGGGGCTCATTCTCTGAGAATAAGGCACCTCAAACTTTCTCCGTGCTGTGCTGTTTAAATCTATTAGCACCAGGGGTTAGTCTTCCCTATCTGCCTCACACTGATGATGATGGTGATGGTGATTTTTTGGCAGGGTGTGCAAATTAGTGCAGTCATTGTGTACTGTCTGCTGTCCACTTTCAGCATTGCTCGCAAAATTAGGTAATGCCCCAGAAAAAAAGGCATTATGGGATTGAGTGTCAGTACAATAGATGTTTTACCCAAAATGCAACAACATGTGGTGTCTTGGTTTGTGCATGTACACTGTGCACACAAGAGGATTAAGGCTGCTTTGCTGTTGTGTGTGTTTGAGGATTCAGGTCTAGGTTATATGGCGTGGAACGGGTTTCTTAATACACGGTGCGACTGGCTCCTGTGTGTCTGCTTGGGAGGGTGTGTGTGTGCCGCCCGCAAGTATATAAAGGTGTGCATCTCTGAGACGACAGAGAGAGTTTCTGTGGAGAAAATCCTTTTGTTTTCTAGCCGTGTTGCCATAACAGAGTGGGAACACAACAGGTTTGTGTACTGGCATAACAGACCACCTGCAGAGGAGTGTGTGGGTGCACTTTATGTAATCGTCCACACGGCACACGTAGGCTGGTGATGAGAGCGTCCTGTAACGTTTGTACACATGCCACCTGACAGATATGTATTAGAGCAGGAGAAAGCCAGAGGTAAACAACAATTAGTGAACGTGGAGTGGAAATTTCCCTCCGTTTCTCCAAAGACATTTGGTGTCATTGTCGGCATGCACCGAACATTAGAAATGACAAAGCTATTGCTCCTTATAGACTAGAACAATAAAAGACCTTTGATTTTACTGTCTAAAACACACACACACACACACACACACACACACACACACACACACACACAAAATGCAATATGAATCAACTAGCACTGGGAGAAATATCAACTCAGCAAGTTGTTATGGGACAAACTGAGTTACAATCTTTAATTTCAGGTTTTTATTACTTTTTTGTGTGTTTGTGTGGTACATCATAAAAACAAACAACAACAACAACAAAAAGTATATGATGAATTTCATGGTAAAAAAAAAGACAAAAAAAAGATTTCAGAACTTTTCTGTAAAATAATATTAATAATAAAATAATTAAATAAAAATGATAGCAACATTTTAAATTTGTAAAAAAAAAATTACGTAATTGAATTAACTGATTTAATGTTAAAATACTAAAATCTGATTTTACCTTTTATAATATACTGACAACCACCAAAAATACAAAAAACTATCATGGTAAAAAATGTTCCACTGTAAATTATACGACAGCCTGTTCTTTTACATTTCCAGAAACTGTAAATTTAAGACTACTGTACTACAAAATACACAAAAGGTTTCATTAGATATGTTAGAGTTTTCCAGATGCTGGATTAAATTATGTAGAGAGTGGTGTGACTGGTGTAGTAATTCACTCAGAAATTAAGCAAATAGTTTCTGAGTAACAGTGAACATTTGAAGTAAAAAGAATTGCATTTTCTTGTAAAACATACTCCAAAAATGTTTTTCTTTAAAACCTTTGAAAACTATTATCATTGTTATTATTTTTAGAAATGTTCCCTTCTTAGCTATAACTGTTGACATATGTGTGTGTGTGTGCACATTATTCAGGTACACTTAATCCAGATTAACACCGTGTAGATACCAAAGGCTCTGCTAAAGTGGAATCTCCTACACATGCTTGGCACGGCACGTCTGATTTGTGGGCTGTCATCTGCACCTACAGAGAGAGAGAACGACTTCAGGTCAAAGGTTGGTCTCATTTTTTAGCCATCAGGGCTGGAGGATCAGATTATGGGTGGCTGGTGGGTGTTAAGGACAGTGGGGGTCTTCTGGTGGGTGCCAGTCTTGAAGAGAAGACAACGCTTTGTGCATTGATCCCAGTTTAGGATGCGCGTCCCGTGTTGTGACTGCTCATTCATCGGGATTCAGGCGCTGCCATTGTGCAGGGTGAGGCGGAGGGGTGCGCGGGGCACCGTGGGAGTTGCCACCCACATACCCATGCATTTCTGGTTGTCTTCCTGTATGAACACCAAAAATAGCTCTGAATGTGTGTGTGCTTTCTGAGAGAAGAGGGTCTGTGGAAAGGAAATGGTGTTCTGGTGAGTAGGAATGTAGGACGAGCTGGGCCGACTGGTTCGACTGTGTGTGTTTTGTATTTGACCGCCTTTTGACCTTCCCCGAGAGCCCCCTCACCTCCCCTTCACCCCATACTCCCATCCTTCACCTCCGCTCCCCTCCAGTCTGTCCCTCCTTCCCTAGCAGACTGATGGGCAGTGGGCCTCTGACATTCTTCTGCTCAACACACACACACACACACACACTCATAGAGAACCTCTGAGCCCTCCTTAACCCAGCTGTGACCTCGCTTGGAATGTTACAGGAGTTTTGACACACACAGAGCCGTAAACAAACACACGGTTCTTTGTGTCTTCATAGTGTCTTGCTAAATAAAGGGGTTAGATTAGAGTTGTTGGCTGAGTTTCAAGACGTGCAACAATCAAAAATACTTGAAGAATGGACCGGTGAAAGCTTGTCAAATGACTGTTTTCTTTTGCGCTGGAAGTTTGTGTTGACTGCTGACGCAGATTTATATGGAATAAAATGGTAATTTTGACTTTATTTCCCTCAGTTGCACTATATGTCTCAAAACTGAGTCAACTTCAAATCTCAAAATGTTACATTTTCACTTATTTGCCACTTTTCTCATTATAGTGTGTTTATGTCTCACGCATAGTTTTATTTCTCATCATTTACTTTCTTGTAATTGAGATTTTTATATGTTTAAATTGCTACTGGATCTGAATTGTGACTATCAGACAGTGTCACTATCTCATAACCCTTTTCTCTTGATATCAAATTTAACTCAATTTCAATTCTTATTTATGACTTTTTCCTCATAATATTTACATCACAACATTTGACTTCATATCCCATACAGCTAATATCCCATATAGCTACATATTTTATATTATTACACCTCCCAGTCTGTCATGAACAGCTCCAGTGGTTGCTGTATAATATGAAGGCCCGCCTTCTGAAATACAAAATGTGCTGTGATTGGTTAGCTGGGCCAGTGTGTATTGTGATTGGCTCCACTTGGCACCTGGTCGGGAAATGTCATGCCCTTACTATATCCGCCTGCGAGCTTCAGTGTAAATATTGCTTCAAAATAAAATCAATTTAAGCGATTTAAACCCGGATTATTGTAATCACTCTAAGCTTGTCTGCCTTGTGAAAGCTAGTGTCTCTCCGACATAGTGATAACACTCGTTGTCTCTTCCCATTAGTCAATATTTGTGATATGACAAATCCTGGAAAATATGCTTTGTAGTCCAAAAGAGTCATTCATTGTAGTTTTTGAAAAGTGATTTATGTTAAATAAAATATCTCCAGTTTAAAGTGGACTTTAAGCTTTGTAACTTTGCAGATCTTTTTGATGCTCAATCAGACTAAGTGAAGTTGAAAAAGTGAAAAAGCATAATAGGACCCCTTTAAGACTTTATTTTATTTGCAGCTTAGTGTAATTTTATCTTGCGATTGCATTTTTTTTTCTCTTGTAGCTGTGACTTCAATGATTGCCATTTCACATAACTGCTTTTATTTCTCACAGTTGTTACTTTTTCTTGTGATTTTGATTTCAATGTATTGTAACTCTTATGCTGAGATTTACAACCATATTTTTCATAATTATGACTTGATATCTTAAAATTGCGACTTTCTCTTATTTCCAACTTTTTGTCATAACTGTATAAATAAATAAAACATTTTTTTAAATGACTTTATATATCACACTTGCAATTTTATTTCTCATAACGGACTGATGAAATTGTGATTGTTACATTTACGACAATTGTGCAGGACTGCACTTTTATTTCTCGCAATTGTTAACATCCCACAGTCTCTAAGCTGCAACTTTCTCTGTGATTTGTGTTTTCGCATAATTTTTAAGTTTCTTATAATTGCGACCATTTATCGTTATTTTGACTCCATGTTACGATTACAGCAATTTTGCAGAATTGCTCGCAATTGATGCTATTTTGCATAATTGTGATGATTTCACAGTGTGACTGTCTCACAAATATGACTATTTCTTAAAAGTGTGACCTTATGTTTTGCAAATTGTGACTATTTCTCATAGTTGTGATTTTACATTTCAAATGTGACTTTATATAGTTCTCATAACTGCAGCTAATTTCACACAAACCCGAATCCAAAAAAGTTGGGACACTGTTCAAATTGTGAATAAAAACATAATTCAATGAAGTGGAAGTTTCAAATTTCAATAATTCATTCAGAATACAACATAGATGACATATCAAATGTTTAAACTGAGAAAATGTTTAATTTTATGGGGAAAATAAGTTAATTTTAAATTTCATGGCATCTCAAAAAAGTTGGGACAAGGCCATGTTTACCACTGTGTGGCATCCCCTCTTCTTTTTATAACAGTCTGCAAACGTCTGGGGACTGAGGAGACAAGTTGCTCAAGTTTAGGAATAGGAATGTTGTCCCATTCTTGTCTAATACAGGCTTCTAGTTGCTCAACTGTATGTTGTTATTGATGCAGTATGTGGCCTGGCATTGTCATGTTGGAAAATGCAAGGTCTTCCCTGAAAGAGACGACGTCTGGATGGGAGCATATGTTGTTCTAGAACTTGGATAGACCTTTCAGCATTGATGATGCCTTTCCAGATGTGTAAGCTGCCCATGCCACACGCACTCATGCAACCCCATACCATCAGAGATGCAGGCTTCTGAACTGAGCGCTGATAACAACTTGGGTTGTCCTTGTCCTCTTTAGTCCGGATGACATGGCGTCCCAGTTTTCCAAAAAGAACTTCAAATTTTGATTCGTCTGACCACAGAACAGTTTTCCACTTTGCCACAGTCCATTTTAAATGAGCCTTGGCCGAGAGAAAACGCCCGCGCTTCTGGATCATGTTTAGATATGGCTTCTTTTTTGACCTAAAGAGTTTTAGCTGGCAACGGCGAATGGCATGGTGGATTGTTTTCACCGACAATGTTTTCTGGAAGTATTCCTGAGCCCATGTTGAGATTTCCATTACAGTAGCATTCCTGTATGTGATGCAGTGCCGTCTAAGGGCCCGAAGATCACAGGCATCCAGTATGTTCTTCCGGCCTTAACCCTTACGTACAGAGATTGTTCCAGATTCTCTGAATCTTTGGATGATATTATGCACTGTAGATGGTGATAACTTCAAACTCTTTGCAATTTTCTCTGAGAAACTCCTTTCTGATATTGCTCCACTATTTTTCGCCGCAGCATTTGGGGAATTGGTGATCCTCTGCCCATCTTGACTTCTGAGAGGCACTGCCACTCTGAGAGGCTCTTTTTATACCCAATCATGTTGCCAATCGACCTAATAAGTTGCAAACTGTTCCTACAGCTGTTCCTTATGTGTACATTTAACTTTTCCGGCCTCTTATTTCTACCTGTCCCAACTTTTTTAGAATGTGTAGCTCTCATGAAATCCAAAATTAGCCAATATTTGGCATGACATTTCAAAATGTCTCACTCTCAACATTTGATATGTTATCTATATTCTATTGTGAATAAATTATAAGTTTATGAGATTTGTAGATTATTCCATTCCTTTTTTACTCACAATTTGTTCAGTGTCTCAACTTTTTTGGAATCAGGCTTTGTACTTGGACTTCATATACTGTACGTACACATGGAGCAAAAAACATTTACAGTAAAATTACCCTCCGTATTATTATATCTCAAATAATTCTGAATATCTTTTGTTATGTTAGACCAAAATCAACCTGCCTTTCAGCATCTCTCATGTTGCTTTAGAGGATGAGAAATAGCTCATCCAATCAGAGTTTCTAACCCGGTCTAATTTACAGATGTTCAAGAGTAGTTTAAGGCTGAATACAGTCCAGTGTTCTTGACAGAGCAGCCTGAAGCAATTGCAGCTCAAGGTTAATGTGGGCCCTTGATGGCTTAAGGGGGACTGGTGGCAGCGGTTGCGAGATGTGCAGAGGGAGCTTTCAGTCCACTGTTTGTGCTGGATTTATTGATGGCATGTGGCTAAAAGCAGGAATTTAACTGAGACTGTGTTGCGGTCGCAGACAGCACACTGCACACATGGACAGAATGAGCTCAATATCTATGACACACACACACAATGTACTCTGGCTAGCACTTACCATATACATGAGAGTCTGAGCATGAACTAAACAAGCACAGCGACACACACGGAGATGAAGAGCTTCGCTAACACACACACAGGCCACCTGTAAATCAAAATAAATGAAAAATAAAGTGGTGTGAGGGCTTCCTAATCTGAATGACTGTTGGTGGAGGAACGGATACAGGCGTCTGTGGTAGGGGGTCACTGGTCCACCGCTAGTGTTTATACAACGCAGATGTGTCATAACTCAGCCGTACTGTCTCGCTCTCGCACTCGCTCTCGCTCTCTCTTACTAGCTGTATTAGGCTACTGGGTGAACTGCATTATGGGAGACTAAACATGCCCTCGAGTTATTTTAAAGTTATAGCAATTGCTAAAAAGTGAGTTAGTAGGTCAGTCTGGGCACTTTCAGACATATATTTCTGCTTATGAGTTTACATTTCCCTTGCGGGAACTGTCAGATGTTTGTCATTTTTACAACATAAGTGCATCGTAAAAATAGCATTTTGTTTATTTAGTATTTCCTTGTGGAAGCTATTTGACACATTTACATTCTACTAGACAAAACAATTATATTATGTTTATCATTATAATGTGTGTGTGTGTGTGTGTTTGTGTAATGTTTATGTAGTGTGTGTGTGTGTATGTATATTCAATTCAATTCAATTCAATTCAAGTTTATTTGTATAGCGCTTTTTACAATACAAATCGTTACAAAGCAACTTTACAGAAAATTAAAAATAATAATAATAATACAAGACGTAGTCAGCTAGATGATGAACTATCAATATTATTAATTAATAGTAATTATATGATGCAGTCACACATGTAGCAATAATTGTTAGTTCTGTTTGTTGATTCAAGGTTAGGATCATCTGGGGTCCTCTGAGGGTCAGCATCATCTCTTCTCAGGTGTTCTGGATCCAGACTGGAGCTTGTGTAAATCCTAGTTACCACGGGATGTAAATCCCGTGGCAAAACATAGAAACAAGATAGAGACATCATTAGCATAGCTGCTGATCCAACAAAGTAAAATTAGTTTAACCCAAGCTAAAGAATAAAAATGCAGATGCAACTACACTCACAATTTAAGAGATACATTATTCGAATGCTTGGCGAAAGAGATGCGTTTTTAATCTAGATTTAAACAGAGAGAGTGTGTCTGAACCCCGAACATTATCAGGAAGGCTATTCCAGAGTTTGGGAGCCAAATGTGAAAAAGCTCTACCTCCTTTAGTGGACTTTGCTATCCTAGGAACTACCAAAAGTCCAGCGTTTTGTGACCTTAGGGTGCGTGATGGGTTGTAGCGTGGTAGAAGGCTAGTTAGGTACGCAGGAGCTAAACCATTTAGGGCCTTATAGGTAAGTAATGATAATTTGTAACAGATACGGAACTTAATAGGTAGCCAGTGCAGAGACTGTAAAATTGGGGTAATATGATCATATTTTCTTGACCTGGTAAGGACTCTAGCTGCTGCATTTTGGACTACCTGTAGCTTGTTTATTGACGAAGCAGGACAACCACCTAGAAGTGCATTACAATAGTCCAGTCTAGAGGTCATGAATGCATGAACTAGCTTTTCTGCATCAGAAACAGATAACATGTTTCGTAGCTTGGCAATGTTTCTAAGATGGAAGAATGCAGTTTTTGTAACATTGGAAATATGATTTTCAAAAGACAAATTGCTGTCTAATATAACACCCAGATTTCTGACTGTAGAGGAAGTAACAGTACATCCGTCTAGTTGCAGATTGTAATCTACAAGATTCTGTGTGGTGTTTTTTGGTCCAATAATTAATATCTCTGTCTTATCTGAATTTAATTGGAGAAAATTATTTGTCATCCAATCTTTTACATTTTTAACACACTCTGTTAGCTTAGATAATTGGGAAGTTTCATCTGGTCTCGTTGAAATATATAGCTGAGTATCATCAGCATAACAGTGGAAGCTTATTCCGTATTTTCTAATAATATTACCAAGGGGCAACATGTATATTGAAAATAGAAGGGGACCTAGGACGGATCCTTGGATATACAGTAATTAACATTTGAAGTGGATCAAAACCTTTCACCAAAGTTGTCCTAAAACCTAAAACCAAAATGTATTCTTGTCTTAGGACAACTTTGGTGAACGTTTCCGATTATATGTATATATATATAAATAATATGATATAAATTATACATTTTAAAGGGGTCGTGAGCTGCCTTTGTTTTTTTTTTATTTTCTACTGTTCTCTGAGGTCCACTTATAGTGTTATCAAGATTTTTGCATCAAAAAACATCAAAATTTTAAAGTAATAGGCTATTTCTGTCCTGTTTTTGACCCCTCTCATCAGAACGCTCTGTTTGAATAGGCGTGGTAGATTGTAAACTTGAAAATAAACACCTACTGATATGATTTACTAACAGTTTTGTATGTTTGACAGTCTATTTCTTTCACAGATGGACACTGCTGTGATTACAGGTGCTATGATGATAGGTTAAAACTTATAAATACTCATTACATATGAAATAATCTTTAATAACAGACAAAGCAATAGTGGCTACATAATAAAAAGTTACACTTGTGTGTTACGACATTAGTGTTGGATCCAATATAGACGGTGCAGCATTTGCTGCTCTTGTCATTTTCACACTATGTGCACGAATCGGTGGGCGGGGCTAAACAGACAGTGATGTACTGTAGAAGCAGGCATGCTTAGTGCTTACCCACACTATTATATCACAGAACTTTCCACAAGCCGTTGTTTTGGCATATTGGCTTCAGTATAAGCCATTTTTAGTCTAACGAGAAAGTTTTGAGTTCTGAAATTTATAGAATGTTTTTATAATGTAATGACCTCTTATATATCAAAAGATCAAGGGAATTTTGTTTTTCTTTAAGAGATCTATTGCAGCTCAGAGGTGGCATGAATGCATTTACAGCGCAATAACAATTGCATAAATAATGTAGAGGGACAGTTTACCCAAAAGTGAAAATTGTCATAATTTACTAACTCTCATATCATTTCAAGTCTGTATGACTTTCTTTCTGTTTCAGTATTATATATATATATTCATATATATATATATATATATATTTTTTTTTTTTTGGTAAGCAAAACAGTTTATTAACCATCATTCTTCAAAGATTGTTCTTTTACATTCCTCAAAAGAAAGAAATTCATACAGGTTCGAAACAACATGGGGGTGAGTAAATGATTTTTGGATGAACTATACATTTAATCAGCTTTTTGGTATTGGTATTGTTTATTTAATTAAATGATACTGTAAGTTAGAAACTAAAACTGATAATGTATATGTATACATGTGTGTGTGTAACTGTCCGCTTAGTATAATTAATGTTTCGAGTTATTACACACAAAATCCAGGCTACTAACATGTTTGATGGTGGACTTGTTAGACAATGTTTAAATAAAACTTAAACCGTTGGTGCTCATGTGATGGTAACATTGTCGTATTTTACTGGTACAAAATATACACATTTAACTTGCACGTTTATGATGTCCTAAAGCTCCAGTCTTCTTGTGTTTTATCATGATCCTTTTCATGCTCCTGCATGATTTTGGTCTAGTTCTAAGCTCATAATTTCCTGGTTTGCAGTCTTGATGGTCTTCACTTTAGCACTACCTTTTATTGTATATTTGTGCACTTATGTCTTAAAGGGGCAGTTCACTCAAAAACACAATTCTGCCATTGTTTATTAACCCTCATGTCATTTCGAACCTGTATGACCAGCACACACACACACACACACACACACACACACACAAATGTCTTGAATAACATTGGAAACCAAACAACATTGAATGCTGCGTGGACAAAAATACCAATTTTTTTTCCAAATTGTTAAAATATTGTTCCACAGATTTGAGAAGGAACTAGCCCCCAATCATAGGATTATCACAAAGACAGTCTTTCAGAGCTGATGCTTCTTCATACAGTCCTCCTCAGAGTTAGGGGTCAAAGTCAGGACAGGCTGAGGACAAACATTAGGTGTTGAGACGGGTCACACCTGCTGTGTGTGTCTGTGTGTGTGTTCTGGAGTATCACAGTGGAACTTACAGTGTCTCTGATTAGTAGTACTTATTTATGAAACACTGTTTTTCATTCAATTTTCACTTCTAAAATCGTTTCCACTTGTGTCTGTGATATTCCAAGGAATACTGGCTTTAGGGTTTGGTGTGTGTCAGTCTAAAGCATTCCTGTGTGTGATAACGTATGGATGGCAAACACCTGTGTTTTCAGTCCCTGTCAGAAGTTTGAGAGAGAGCGTGTGCGAGAGTGTATTTCGAGGCAGCTCATATAGTTCACATTCGGCTGGTGAGAATGTTATCCATATGCTATCAGAGAGAGAAAGCACATCTTTCTTTTTCATTTTTCTCATCAGTCACTTTCTCGTCTCTCTTTGATGGATGTTTCTATCCCCACAGAGAGGTTTTCATACTCCCTTACATCTAGTGATGTGAGCAGGCGTGCGTTTGTAAGGGTGTTTATATTAAATGTGTGTGAAATTACTAGATGATCTAAAGCTTTCGCTCTCTCTGTTCCTATCACCCTTACAAACACACACACACACACACACACACACACACACACACGCAGAGTCATCACTCACTCGCTTTACATTATCACATGTGTGCTGCATTGTGGAGCATCTGGTTAGCAGCTGACAGCAGCATGTGTGTGTTAATCCTCATTCTTAATGTGAATGAAAACTAGATCCATCCTCAACTTCACAAACCCAACATCACACCCACCAAACTTTAATCGGTTTGTATTTACACAGACAAGTTTAGATTTACAGGAATGGTGCACATTAATAAACATCTCTGTAAATGTGCCAGTTGAGGCATTTCAGCAAATGTTCAGTTGTATTTTCTGGGCAGATGTGAGGATGAGATATGAGTTGCACCACATAAAAAAATACAAATAAATAAATAAATAATAAAAAAAACGATATGCAAGATGGCAACGTTCAGGCAGTTTGCAAAAACACTGACAATCCCCGTATTACAATTTTATTGGAAAATGAAACATTATCATTAGGGCTGCAAAATGATTAATCACATTCAAAATAAGTTTGTATGTGTACTGTGTATATTTATTATGTGTATATTTATAAATACACACACATATATATATCTAAAAAAATATATGTATGTGTATATATTTCTACTTGTGTATAATTTATATTATAAATATTTTAAATATAGATCTAACATCTTTTTTCCTTAATATATACATTTATGTGTGTGTATTTATATATAAATAATAAATATACACAGAACACACGCTTATAGTATGTAAACATAAACTTTTATTTTGAATGCGATTGATCGTGATTATCATACTTTGATAATTTCCTAAATATTTTCAACTACTGAGAAGATAGGGATCTGCATTTGATAAAAATCACCTTTCAGTTTCATTGAGTAAAGAAAAAAATGTATACTGATGTGCATTATGCATTAGGTGTGTTAAAGACCTTTAGACTTATGCAGGCTTCTCATAAATACTGCTGTGTATTGTGCACATATTTTTTGATGGACAAAATGTCACAGTCAGCTGTCACAAATTTGTTGGCTTGTAAAAATCAAGTTCAATATATATATATATATGCTGTAACAACTGAGGATTGGAGTGGATTTTCTTTTGCTGCATTCTGTGATGGCATATTATTCTGATAAGAATTATACGCACAAAAATACATGCCGCCAAAAGCAACACAAACAAATTTGCAGATACAGATGTGAGATATACCTGTATAAAACACTGTTTAACATGCATGCATATATAATCACTTAATTAACTGTCAGATATATTTCCATTTGGTCTGTTCTATTCTTTTGTCTCAATCATCATCATCATCTCTCTCTTTCTGTGTATCTCTCTTTACCTCCATCTCTATTATTGCTTCAGGCGTAATTATTCTGGTGTGATAGTAGGAATCTAATGAAGTTACAATCGCTAATGAATGAATGAAGAGCTTAATGTCTCAATTCTCTAAATGCTGGCTTTCCTTTCTCTCGGTTTTTCTCTCGCTCTCATTATAATCAATACATTTACAATGCTTGCATGAGGTGTGTGTGTGTGTGTTTATAAAGCAGGTGGGTCAGATATTCCTCTTTCGTAATAAGGCACTTCTTTCTCATCTACCCACATTTTATTGTATTCTGTCAAACTGTTCGACTCTCAGTCACAGAGAAATGATTCGCATCTCTGTTAATTAACGTTAAACCCACATTCTTCTGATGAATGAAACCGGTGTGAATTATGTACAAGTCATAAACGGTTTACTGTCGCTATTCATCTGAGACTGATGGATGAAGATTCATTAAAAAATAATGATGCGCTTAAACCCTTTTTATTTTCATGTGTACTTCTAATATTGTGTGCAAAGTTTAAATACGTTAAACGTTTGAAAACAAAAATAGGACATTTTAAATAACAGTCAAACAAAAAAAGGTGATATTATTCTTTAAATTATGAATGAAAATTGTATCATATTGTGATATTTAAAATGACACATTTTTACAAAATTTTTAATAAAATTCAATTTTTGCATTGCATTTTTTTTAAATAGCACTTGATGAAGTGCTTGATGAATACTGCTGCTTTGTGGTCAAATACATTTTGTAAGTTAATTGTTTATTAATCACGAAGTATTATGTGAGTTTGTGTGTGTGCAAGAGAAGGACAGGACAGACAGAGGACAGACAGTGGCTGAAAAATGAGGTTCACCCTCGGCCCCCTGCGCTGATGTTCACCCCGTGATACTGTGACCAGCACTTCACCTCAGACCCCTCCTTCCCTCCCTCTCTCTTCATCCTTCTCTCCTTTCTTTTCCCTTTATCTTTGTCTCCGTGTCTTCCTCTCGCTTGTTTTCATTTTCTCTCTGTCTCTGAGGGGGAAAAGGGCCATAAAAGCCAAGGCATCGAATCAGGAACACAATGTATGGAAATTCAGTGCATGAGCATTTAGAGAGAGAAAGATTAGCATTCGCAAATTTATAGGGCTAAATTTGAGAACCATAAATGGATGTTTGAGGTGCTTTAAAAACACAATAAAACATGTTGATAATATTGGCAGTGTGTAATACCCACCTGGATGAGAGCAGCTGGTAGGAACTGTAATTTTAGAGAATAATTATGATGCTGAGCCACTATAAACACATTATAGTCTATAATCCATAAGAGATTCATAAGAGTTTTTGGATTACTCAGCCATGTGATCAGGCTAATGAAAGACTCTGGCATTACTGTACTACTTCAACAGCATGAAGTATGCATACTATGCATGAAGTATGAGTATACACTTTCTTTCAAAAGTTTTGAGGTCAAAATGGAAAAAAGAAAGATATTGATGCTTTTATTCCTAAAGGATGCATGAATCAAAAGTGACAGTAAATACATGTATAGTGTTACAAAAGATTTTAAATGCAAATTAATGCTGTTAAAAAAATGCTTTTGAATCTTTCTCTTGATCAGCATATTAGAAATGATTTCTGAAGGATCATGTGACATGCTTCATACTGTTTTATACTATTATATAAGTATTTTTGTATAATTAAGAAAATACCAAAAATGAAATGACTGAAACTATTATTTGAGAAACAACATAAAATAAATCGTAAATGTATAAAATACACTTGTATTAATGGCACTTCTCTTAATATCTTGCCCTTCTTAATATCTTATTGTATGTAGTGTTGCTTATCAAGTAAACATGTCGTTATCTTTTTTTATATATATTATATATTTTTCAATATTTTTACCATAAGTCAAAAGATGATTAAATTCACTAGGACATCATTTCTGCAGTGCACACTGTATATTCTGCACAGTATTCGTGAAACAGTCGTATTCCATTTGGAACATATCCTCTGTCTCAACACTCTGATCTTATACACACACACTTCATCAAATGGGGACTTCCTGGTGTTTGTAAGTGAACAGGAAGTTCATTATTCATTGGTGTGACAGTCTGTGACACACCTCCCCATTGTCAGTATAAAGGAAAGAAACAACACAAAGTGTACTCACACACACACACACACACTCGTCTCTCTTTGAACTTCCCTTCTGACCGGACACAGCCACTGATCACATGCAAGCACAGTTGTCTACACTTCCGAATCTGGACACATGCACTCCCTCACACAAGCACAGGTCACTGGCAGGTAGGGCTAACACGAGCAGACCTAAAGCATAACATACACACGTCTTGACAAGCAAAAACAAATCAGTGCCTGGGTATCAAGAAAATTGATTTTAAGAATAACACAAGTGAAAGCGAGTATTGTATTGTTCACCATAACAACAGAATTAGTTTTTGCTCACCACACAATACTTGCTGTTCAGGTTGCTCTTCTCCATGCAATTACTATGAATAGAGATTGAAGCCATAAAAAGTATCATAAAGTCGTCCATATGACTTATTCCAAATAAGTCAATAGCTTTTATTGTAAGTGCATAAAAATAAAACTCGCTCTTTGGAAGAAACACAGTCATGCATGTTTGGGTCGACTTTAGGTGAGTAAATAATGCTAGACTTGTCATTTTCGGGGTGAGCTATTCCTTTAAGGAACATGTAGAGACCGAATCAAACCTGTTTTTGAAACTGAAGCCCTGAACTTAACCTCACACCGAGTTCATTAACCACCGAGTCTGCAAAAGCCACTTTGTGTTTGTCTAAGAAGACAGGTCATTGCCATGATTAGGCCATGGGCAAACACACACACAAACCAGGGCAATGAGTGATTACTCTCTCTGACAGAAAGGACGAATGTTCCCATAATAGGCTATGACCGCTGTGTCAGCATTCACTGCATGTGTGTGTTGGTGCTATTAGATCAGAATGTCAAGAAACAATCCTCCACACGATATTAGTCAAAGACTCAAACTAAATATTCTGGTTTTGATTCTTCATATTTGGGATCCCAGAAGTCCCAGTAGAAATAACAGTCATTTTTAAATGAATGTATGTTTTCCAGAAAATACACTCTGAAATATGCTGGGTTGCTTCAACCCAACTTTGGGTCAAATATGAACTAACCCAACTTTTGGGTTAAAATTTTAATTAAAAAATGTAACCCAACAGCTGGGTTTGTCCATATTTGACCCAAAGTTGGGTTGAAGCAACCCAGCATATTTTAGAGTGTACATTTTTTTCATTTATTCATTTCATAGTCATTCATTGAAAAGTGAAACCATTTGTTTTAAACATTTTTTTTTGTGACCCTGGCTTTGGAAACCTGGCTTGAGTCTTTTTCTTTTTTTTTTTTTGGATTTACTCTTTAAGTTACAGAACATTCTGTGCAAATGAAACAGGCCATGTCAAAGATCAGACTTTGATGCTTGTTATCTTCTGCATGCACGACAAAATCAAAATAAAGGCATATCAAACTCCACTGATTGTCTGTCTTAAATTGATTTAATTGCATTTTAATGCACTTTATGGCACATACTGGGACTCCAAAAAGTATCTGGATACTTTAGCCATTCAACTGAGTTGACTTCATATATCCACTAGATATCACCAGTTGCTTAAAATTAACTGCAAAAAAAGGACAGGAAACATGACTTTATTTATTTCCACTGAATGTTGTGCTCTAAGTTTTATACACAGAACTGTATTCTTTAATCTCTATTCTGACCTATTATATGTGAGCCTGGATCACAAAACCAGTCTTAAGTCGCTGGGGTATATTTGTAGCAATAGCAAAAAAACAAACAAAAAAACATTATATGCGTCAAAATTATAGATTTTTCTTTTATGCCAAAAATCATTAATATATTAAGTAAAGATCATGTTCCTACCATAAATATATCAAAACTTAATGAATTCTTAGCAATGCATATTACTAATCAAAAATTATGACAAATTTAAAGGTGATTTTCTCAGGGTTTTTGTTTTTTGCACCCTCAGATTTCAGATTGATTTTCAAACAGTTTTAACTCACTGTTTAACTCAACTCGCCAAATATTGTCCTATCCTAACAAACCATAAAGCAATGAAAAGTGTATTAATTCAGCTTTCAGATGATGTATACATCTCAATTAAAAAAAAAAGACACTTAAACCTTTTTTTTTTGGTCCACGATCACATATTAGTTTGGACTTCAAATCTAATCCATTCTTTTCTCCTTAACTAATACTCTGTTTAAGACTAATCTATAATTTCCCTACCCTATAGCAACCCAAAGATGGATCATTTCTACTCTAAGCACTATACTGTGTTTGGCACACTCTATATTCTGTACTCTGTGTCTCTGGAAGCTCTCTCATTCATTTCCCTAACAAAGCAGCAGGGGCACCTGGTTCTCCATTCCTGACTCCATCCATCTCATCCTGCTCTGCCCTGTGCAGAGAAAAATCAAATTCTCATTTGCCCACAGAGGGAGCGATTGAGGGATGAAGAAGGAAAAAGAGGAGGAGTGTGTGTGTGTGGGGGGGGGGGGGGGGGTTACCTAGGAAGGCTGACCTTCAGTTGAACCTGCAGCCGATCTGTGTTTGGTCATTAATCTGAGGAGCAGACAGCAAACAGGGCTGATTGGAAACCGCTGGGCCGACATTTTTCTATTTCAGCAGATGGAGGAGTGTGAGTGTACGTGTGCGTGAGGGGAAAAGGAATATATTTCTTTCTCTGATCGGTCCCTTCGACTTCTGAAGTTCATATTTGATGTGGAATCACATCTTCCGAGTCATGATTCCTTAATTGTAGACGCGGAGTGATTCGTAAGACCCCCCTCCACCCAGCTTCATACAGAGCAGATGGAGGAATTAGAAATGTATTTATTTTTATTTTTTGCATTTGAACGTTACAGCTCTGCAGCATCAATCTCACCGCATGATATTAGATCATATGACACCACGTCAGGTTTTGAACTTCGTCTGTTCTTGAAGGATCTTTTGAACTGATATTGTTTTCCGCTGTGTTTTTATTTCTTTTCCAGTGATAGTTATCTTCAGGCCCTCCCTCTTTTGTGTAAATCCTGAATGTCAGATGTTGGAAATAAGTCATGTTGCCACGTTGGTAATGGCGGGAAGTGGATAGAATTTCGATCGATTCGTCTCAGGGTGTCTGCGTGTTGAATGGCAGACTGCAGAAGCAGCTTTAGTTAGTAGTTTAACAGCACAAATGTCTTTTTACCTCCTCATCATACAGCTAATCATTGGAAAATGTCCAGCAGTGAAAGTTTGGTTAGAAATAAGGCAGGTTGAAGACCCAGGTGTGGTCTTGAAGTGTGATCTTTCATAAGGCTGGGATTTACTGTAAGTGGAGCAAACTGAGACATTCACTAACTGAGAGACACCAGTGTGAACTCTTAAAAATCACTTCTTCAAGCTCTCCTGGTTTCTTGTAACGCTTCACTACATAGATGGCTTTCTAAAGAGCCATGCCAAGATAAAAATGCTCTCCTATGGCATCCGAAGAACTTAATAATGTTCTCTTTTGCCAGGCGACTGTAATAATGTTTCGTGTAATG
Source organism: Carassius carassius (assembly GCF_963082965.1). Lineage (NCBI taxonomy): Eukaryota > Metazoa > Chordata > Actinopteri > Cypriniformes > Cyprinidae > Carassius > Carassius carassius. Next base: position 23,769,096 of record NC_081755.1, on the reverse strand, counting down.
CTTGGAACCTATATTTTTTTAAGTGTGTGGGTTAACTGAATGTTATTACTATACCCATTTCCAAATGACCTGCCAGATTTGAGATGCAACTTGCAAAAAAAGTATCTTTGTGATAGATAGTTGTTGGTAAAAGTGTTTGTCTATTTCAGCTTAAAAACTTAACTTGGTTTTACTATTCATTTTACCTTAAATTACTTTTTAAATCAACTTTAAAAAATATAGTTGAATTTTCATATATTATTAAAAGCTTTCAAATTATTAACAAGTTACCATGATTTACTGATCATAGAATTTTTGTGTGTGTGTGTGTGTGTGTGTGTGTCCATCTTAGTTTTATATTATATTCTATTATATTATATTCTATTCTATTATATTATATTATATTATATTATATTATATTATATTATATTATATTATATTATATTATATTATATTATATTATATTATATTATATTATATTATATTATATCTAATATAGTTTTACTATATTGTCACAACACTATGTTAAAATGGTTTAGAAATATTTTCTATGTATTGCTATCTAATATGCATTAACATTATAGAACGTTGTAGAACAATATCATAAGTCATAAGGGTCAGTTTTTTTTAAATTGTAATTTATACATCATCTGAAAGCTGAATAAATGCGGTTGTAAGGATAGGACAATATTTGGCAGAGATGCAACTATTTGAAAATCTGGATTCTAGGGGTGCAAAAAAATATAAATAAAAAAATTAAATCTAAATATTGAGAAAATTGCAATTAAAGTTGTCCAAATGAAGTTAGCCACGCATATTACTAATCAAAAATTAAGTATTTATATACTTACGGTAGGAAATTTACAAAATATCTTAATGGAACATGATCTTTACTTGATATCCTAATGAATTTTGCTATAAAATAAAAATCAATAATTCTGATCCACACAACGTATTTTTGACTTGCTACAAATTTTCCTGTGCTACTTATGACTGCTTTTGTGGTCCAGGGTCACATATATATTTATTAGGGATGAATATATATTATAGGGATGGAATAATATATATATATATATATATAATAAATACATAAATTTTTCCATCAATAAAAATGGAAAAAGTACTAAATTGTTAAAGCTTTATTTCTATCTATTTCTTATTTATCTATTTTCTGGTCTATGGCAGTGAGAGCCCCGAAAAGTTGCATGAGTGTATATTACTGTATTGTAATGGAAGCTTTACTGTAGAGCGACTGAGGTACATTAGTAACAGATAGGGATTACAGTATAACAGAGGGGTATTACTGTAAACTGACTGAAGGACATTACTCTGGTGGTCGCACCTAAGAAGGTTCTAACTGCATCATGGGAAGAGGTGAGTCATAACTTCAAATAAATGTCAGTCTAATCAATAATGGAATTATAGAGCAGTAGACGTGCATTGCAAATAGGCACAATTTTCCCTTAATGACCACTGTCAGCTTCATTCTGTGTGCATGTTTGTGAGTGAACACACACAGAAACAGAGAGAATGAGACGTCTCACTCTTCACCTCTCCAGCTGGAGGCGAAGACAACGAGGGCTGGAGAGGGGGGAAAATGGAGGATGAGAAAGGAGGGAAAAATTAAGACGAGAGAAACGAAGGAGAGAGAAAGAGAGTCAGTGTGGGTATGGGTGCCTGCAGGGTGCGGCGTGAACTTTTGAACCCAGGTCATGTTAAGCGGAGTGGGCGGCACTTAAGGACACTCCCGTTTCAGACCTCCTCTTTCAATTCATTAGCGCCGGGAAACGAGGGAGCGGATGGAGGGAGGGAGGTCAGGGAAAGAAGGGGTGTCTTCTGAAAAAAGCACAGGTCATTTAGCACGCTCTGCATGCTCTGGCAAATGGATGCTACCTTCTGAATCTTATTGGATCCACGCACGAATGAACCCACTTGAATATTAATATCAATTCACTCTCTCTCTTCTACACACACAACATCTCTTACTCCTTCTGACAGCTGTACCTTGGCTGTGAATGTGATTTGAGGTTGTCCTTTCTTTGCTCCTTATTTCTCTCCATCTCTCTCTCAGCTTGCAAACACACACGCATAAACACTCGTAATCTCTCTAGCTTCTGTTTACTGTATCCTGGCAGAAAATATGACTGAATCAATCTGTAATCTACCTATCTGAGAGCGCAGACTATTTATCTGGCTCGCTTAAACTGATTAAAAGTTGAGTGTACAGAATTCATGGGGATAATGTGATCGGTCGCTGGATGATACAGTACGAGAAACACACTTTCCTGAAGTTAATCTGCGCTCACTCACGCCTAGCGTGCTTTTTAATGTGTGTTTAAGCGCTTTGAAATGATTTTGGTTTATGGGTTTAAGAAATTAAGAGAACTTTAAACCGTTCTGCAAATCGGATAGATATTGCAGGCCAGATATAGTTGCTTTCTTTGCCTAGGGTTCTTGCTTTTCATCAAAATGAACAATATTTTATTTTACTTTTTCTAGAAAGTCAGATGCACAGTATTTTAAAATCCCAAGTGCAGTTCATTTAAAGTCATAGTTCACACCAAAAGGAAAACTGTCATCATTTACTCATCTTCATCTTGTTCCAAGTGAAATGCATTTTTTTGTGGGGGCTGAAAAATGCAGCAGTTATTTCAAAAACTCTTTTTTTTTCCGTCCACACAGTGAAGATCTTTTTTTCTTCTAATTCTATGGACAAAGAAAAATTAGATATTTTTCTAAATACCATCTTTTGTGTTCCACAGAAGATAGAAAGTCATCCAGGACTGAAACGACATGAGGGTGAGTGAATGATGACAGAGCTTTCATTTTTGGGTGGACTAGTTCTTTAAAGTAGTTTCCACCATGTTCAGAGTGAACCACGCCAAACATTTTGCTAGCTATTTTTTAATTTGTTTTTTATTTGTGCAGTTAAACACTTTCCCATTTTTCATTTCTCTCCATCTCTCTGTATCTCTCTCTCTCTCTTTCTCTTTTTTTCAGTATGGCCAAACAGCTGTCTCTTCTAAAATTACCTAATGAAGCTTACAGCTGCTTTTTTTTCATAATGGAGAAAAATATTTTTGAATCATCTTTATGCTTTTTTATTTCCTGTGACAGGCTGCTCTGCATGGATACATGAGGTTGACTCTTTTATTTCAACCTTTGCCATATTACTAATGAAATGTACTTGTTGCCTTCTGTATGGGTGTAACCCTTTAAGATATTGTTTTAACACTGTACTTTACATATAAAGCTATTCATCACAATAGCCACATTCTGGCCTGTGCTGTGTTTTGCAGGCTCAGTCTGTATAGTATTAACAAAAATACATCATGAGTATTATGGATGCACCAAAATGAACTGATAATAATTTTCTGATACACTGATTTTGATTTTAACAGTAAAAGACTGTAAAATGCTACAGTAAAAACCTGTTAACTGGTTAACAGTAAGTTTCCATACTATATTCGGTGAATAAATGTAATTACATTTAATGTGATTTTCTAGTAAAGTACTGTTAAAAATACATTTTTTAGAAGTGAAAAAGAAGTATCATTGTATAATTTACAGTGAAATACTGTAAATTGACACTCCCAGAATTCCATGCATGACACTTTACATTTCATGTTTTTTTGTTGTTGTTGTTGAAATAACATTTTACTTCTTAGTGATTTTCTTATCAGTTGTGTACACCAGGGTTTAATCTTACATCTGATGTTGTTAAATTAATGTTTATTGCATTATTTCAGTATCATGTTTGTCACTATGATGGGGTTTAGTGTTTGTGTGAATAACACTGTGTTCTATATTTAAGTATTGCCCTCCTCGGCTCATAGAAAAGCTGTTTGTGATCAGCTTTGGTCGACTTTCTCATCGTCACCTGTTTTTGGTGCTTATAATTGCATTACAATGGTTTAAAACAAATGTTAGTACTTCAATATGTTTAGTTTATTAACATCACATCAGTTAATGAAAAATGGTAATTTATGTTAAGTCTGTAAAACCTAAAATGCTGCTACCATATATATATATATATATATATATATATATATATATATATATATATATATATATATATATATTACGGTGAGGTTCTGGCAACCACAGCTGCTGATATTTTACCATAAATGTCACAGAATTATACTTTTTTTTTTTTAATTTGGTTAATTTTAATTGTGTACTACATTAGAAAATACACTTAACATTAGAATCAATATTTTTCGATGCTAAAATTGAATTTAGGCGTCACAACATTTTAAAGTATAAAAAAAACATTTCCACTTTTTTTAAAGATTACATTCAACAGTTTTACTTTTTAGATGTATGTTATTTAAATGCATCTATTTTAATGTTATAAAATGGGTATTGATTAAGACATTTGCTTATGATGACATTTAACAGTTACAGTTTTTATTGAATAATTTATATTTATATTGAATTTTATTGAATTGGATTCAGTATTAACCAACCATATGTTGTGCGTCCCCAAAGAATACAATTAGAAGATCCTTCTTAGACCCAAAAATAAATAATCTGACAGGTTATATATAGTTTGAGAAAATGTATATAATTTTTACATCCTTAAAAGTTGAATACATTTACATAAACTGTTACCTTTTACCTTAAATGGTGTAGCCTACTATAAATGCTTTTATCTTTGATTAAGTCTCCCACACACATACACCATAAAATAATGTATTATTTGAGTAATACAGTAATAACCGTGTGAGTTGAGAATTTTCTGATGAGAAATGCCCTTGGATGAAGAAAAAAAAGTTACATCACCAAAAATGAGACCAAAATTTTTTTTATTATATATATATATATATATATATATATATATATATATATATATATATATATAGACCATATATAGACCATATATAGACAATATTTTAGTTTTGAATGGCGCAGTTTATTAATAAATCAAAGAGCCCATGGGCTCAGAGGAAAATCTCATTTTGTGCCAATCAGAAATGCATGATGAAACTAATCAAGAGTGCACAGTAAATATTAAAATGAGTGATTTTCATACTTTGCTAATGAGCCATGCTGTTTGCTCCTCACCGCGATGTCTTGCGTCTCTTTCCAGGGCGAGTGTTCAGTGTCTGAGAAATGACCGAAGCGAGACGAGTACAAATACGACTTTTACGGCTAAATTTACTGATTAATAGATTTGAAAGTAATAAAAACAACACCTCGGTTACACGGGAGCCCATAAGTGTCGTAACGCAGCATATTTTAGCAGCCTTAACATATTTTTTTCCCACCCTAGACTTTCTTTGCTCTCAGCTAATGGCCTTCAAGTGAGAGCCAACGAGTCCAGTTACAAATGTGCGTGTTGGACAGCGTCCAGTTCGTGCGCAATAAATAAAGCAGGGATACAAGCGGCGCGCGACCGCGCTCCTCGCGCCCCATTTGGACCGTAGGCCGCGGCAGGCGATTATTTTGTCCGTTTAGTATCCGCCCGCTGCTTCAGCTAAGCCAGACCCGGACGTGTGCTTATGGTCTCATTGACTGGACTCACACCCTCTGTTGTACCAACCTGCGACCGTCCATTCGCCGCTGACGGAGGCGAGATTGAATGCACCCCTTGAGCATGATAACTGCCCCAACGGCTGCCAATATTTACACTCGCCTCGCATTCAGACTGGGCCGGACATCCATCTGTATGTCGTAGGGGAAAACAGCTGAACTCGTTAAAAATAATCAAGAGGCTTACTGCCCATCGGCTAACATCCGGAAAAGAGCGATATAATTACAATTAGCTTTATTAATATGAGCGAGAATGAAGTGAGTGTCTAAGGGTGGTAAAGAAAACATGGGCTTTAATAAATAAGAGCGGGCTGTCATGAACCAATTATAAATTAGCTAACGGGGTGAAAACACTATCATACGTGAGCATCATCTTCCTGAGGTGACTGGACGAGACGCTGTGTGCAAAAAAATAAAAAACATAATTAAATAAAATTCAAGGATTTTCAGAAGGATTAGTAAAGAAAGTACAATTCCACGTCTGGTTTATAATGTGATTTGTGATCATGTTAATGCGTGTTAAATGACAGAACTGGGCTCATCTGAATCAGCAGGTTCTCTGGTTTCATTTGATATATAACATCCACAGGCTTTTCACCTGCATGTTGAAAGCTAGCAATATCATGGCTGAACGGATGAGGGAGGACCGAGCACTACTTTACTACTTAGTTCAGCTGGACCTAAAGATTGCACAAATGAGATGGTGTGTGGAAGAGCGTAGAGTTATGCTTTCAGCATTAGTCTCTTTAATGCATTTCTATATGCATTTTATGTGCTGTTTTGAAGTGAAAATGTTAATGTTTTAATGAACATTTTAAATGACTTAAGAGTAGATGGGTGGAGATGGGGAATAATAACTAGTACATACAAAACTGTTGTGTTACAGGCAATAGAGCAAAAGATGCTCCAGCAGTCCCAAGAACAGAAGATCGGCATTATCAGGGCAAATCAGGAATCACAGAAAATGTGAACCACAATACAACACTTACTGTTGTTTTCCTTTGTAAGATCAGAATATATTTACACTCCCCTGATCACCCTTTTAAAAAGAAGTCTGTAACAATGATGTACTTGTTTGATCAAAATACAGTAAAAACCGTAATATTGGTACAATTACCAATTCTAATAACTGTTTTCTGTTTTAATATATTTAAATGTGAAATTTATTCCTGTGATGCAAAGTTGAGTTTTCAGCACCATTACTCCAGTCTTCAGTGTCACATGATCCTTCAGAAATCACTCTAATATGATGATTCGCTGCTCAAGAAACGTTCTTCTTATCAATATTTAAACAGCTTAATATTGAAAGCTGTTTAATATTTTTGTGAAGACCATGATACTTTTCCCCTTGAAGCACACCATTTATTTGAAATATACTTTTTTCTCAACAACATGAAAGTCTTTCATTTTTGATCAATTCAATAAATCCTTAAAAAAAGACCCAGAACTTTAGTCTATAAAAGTTTATATATATATATAAATAGTACAGACCAAAAGTTTGGAAACATTACTATTTTTAATGTTTTTGAAAGAAGTTTGTTCTACTCATCAAGCCTGCATTTATTTGATCAAAAATACAGAAAAAAATGTAATATTGTGATAGGTCTGGGGACATATCAGTCTCTTTTATTCTCCTGGCGTCTCGCAGGGATTTGCTGAGAGGGTGTGGACGGATCTCCCTCATGTCACACTTCCAGTCATAACAGCCATATCCGGTCAGACGACCATTTCCTCACATCTAATGGTAGCATCCAGGGTGTGAGAGGCCTATACTTTCTTTTTTTGCCTTTTTTCTGTCATGTTATACTGGTACCTTACACAGATGCACACAAAGTGTGTGTGTGTGTGTGTGTGTGTGTGTTTTGGTACACAGGTGGTTCACATTGCAAACTTAATTAATGGTGTGTATATTATAGTCTTGTATTACACACACATACACACTATAAGGGTGGTCTAATCCTCAGACTATCTTGGTTTCATATTCACTCATCGCTTTAATAGCAGAATACTTAAAACGTAAGTCCCGTTCAATGACAGAGAAACAACATTTGCTGTCTTTCCATCCTCCCTTTGCTGTAAAGAAGCACACTCAATAAATCTCACTGCTGCTCTGCCTTCTTTTAGTGTGTGTGTGTGTGTGTGTGTGTGTGTGTGTGTGTGTGTGTGTGTGTGTGTGTGTGTGTGTGTGTGTGTGTGTGTGTGTGTGTGTGTGTGTGTGTGTGTGTGTGTGTGTGTGTGTGTGTGTCTGAGTGTGTGTGACGCTTTTTATGTGTAAACTTAGGCCACCCCAGATTTGGGGAGAGGCGAGCTGATAACAGGTGTACTTAAAACCGAGTGCTGTTGGGATACCGAGTGTAAAAAGCACAAAATATAAACAGTGTCACAGTTTCTTAATGTCTTACTCAAATGTACCTTCCACTTTGAATGTTAATAGGCAACTCAAAAAGAGTCTCTAATGAAGATGGGTGATTATATTTACTCAACTGACAGCATTTATACATGGGTGACGGGGGCTAGTCACACTCCAGTAAATTTATCAGGGTCGATTTAGTGCATAGAAGTACATTTATGAATAGGTGCTTTATAATCTTGAATACAAAAAAATAAAAGACGTTAACTAATAGCGGGGCCTGTTCTCACAAAACAACTTCCCATTAAATAAACATTTAAGCAAAATTTAAACAATAACATTTTTATGAAAAAATATCATATATTTAGAAGGATAATTTAGTATTTATTTAACTATTATGAAACCGCAAAAAATAAAATCTAGATAAAATACATAAACTTTCCAAATTAATTTATTGCGTGCATATTTATTATTTAGTATTTGTTTAACAATTATGAAACAGCAAAAACAGTAAAAGCTATATATATATATATATATATATATATATATATATATATATATATATATATATATATATATATATATATATATGAAGTATAGTAATTAATAAATTCTATATAATATTTTAAACATTTTTTATTTTATTTTATGCAAACAAACTAAGATGTAAAGATACATTAAAACTCTGTGTGATATTCAGATATATTTAGGGATAGTCATGTTAGGATCAAGCACAGACAGTTTGCATAGAGAGATGATACCAAAAATTATTTTCAAAACTCTCTCTCACTAAATTTAAGAGACCCACCCAGGTGCTCACTGATGACTAAGCTCGCTTTTCATCCGAGGGCTTATTTTTACGGTTACCCTGCAAACAGCTGCGAAAAGGTTTATTTAGTTTAATCAGGCAAATCACAGGAGCACAATGACATCATCGGAGCTCGGCTGACATTACAGCATTAAGTTGCCTCTCATAGGAGCAGCAGCGAGAGAAGGTGTAGATTGAGAGCGCAGACAGAAAGAAGGAGAACGAATGAAGGCCTGAAAGAGCTCTGCTGGCTGCTTCTCCACACCGGCGATGTCAGCCGGGCAGACACAGTCACACCAGTCAGGGGTCAGACAGGTCAGGCCGTGACCTCGGTCAAGAGTTCATCCCTCATCTGCCTGATTCTGCTTAAACTCCCTACTGTTAAGTGTACAGACTTAAAACAAACACAGAGATTAATAATCTTCGAATCATTTATGTGCAAGTTTTAACAAAATATCATTTGAATGGTGAAAATATTTCACATTTTATTTATTTACTAAATAAAGAAATAATAGACATGAAAACAATTCTGATTTATTTATTAAATATCTTTAAATAACCTTTATAATTTCACTGGCAAGAATGACTTAGGGAAAAAACAAGTCCTTAAATCTATTTACACAATCTTGGATGATAATGTATAGTGCAATTTAATATTTATGTGAGCTGCTCAAGATCATGTTTAGCTTTCATTATGTACCAGGAAAAACTAAATTAGATATGGGACAATTAATTAACTCTAAAATGTGTGTCAGATAATAACTATTACATTTTCTAAAAGAACAATTTCAGCAATTTCTTACAGTGAGTATATAGTATCTGTAATGCATTAAAAATATCATTTTTATGGCCACATTTCTATTTTTTGTTAAGCCGAAGAGACTGACACTCACACAAATCTACATTTGTTTTTCCTCTAAGAAATAACTGTCATTTTATAGGTTTATTTATCCTAGTTAGTTTAGAAGGAGATTGGTGACTTCTCTTTTGTGCTTGATGTTTATTTGTTTCTGTGTTATTTGATATTTACAAAATCATTCTGACAGTTATATGATGTGCTCTGCATTTCTGCATATTAAATGGCATATATATATATATATATATATATATATATATATATATATATATATATATATATATATATATATATATATATATATATATATATTCATTTTTATGATTTTGAGAATTCAGTTAATTGGCATTTAAATTCTGTGTAAAGAGGATTCCCAGATAAATTATTTTAACTAAAAAAATAAATGACAAATCTACCAAACATGTGTTGCAGAGACATAAATGTAAAACACATTTGAGTTATTGTACAACAGTTTCCTACTGAGATCCTTTTCCCCCAGTTATTTAAAGCATTCAGAATAATTATTAAAAGATGCATATGAAAAGGAGGGTTATACTTTTATTATAACTGTCTTTTAGTAGTGTTTTCTTTGTTCTCTGAGGTTGGAAAGATTTAAGCTTATTAAGTTATTATTATTATTATTAACATTTTAGTATAGGGACCAATTCTCACTGCTAACAAGTTATTTATTAGCATGCCTATTTTTTACATTTTGGCTGTTTATTAGTACTTATTCTGTTAATAATAATTAAGCACATATTCTTCTTTACCATATTCTACATCCATAATCCTACCCAATACTTAAACTTAACAATTACCTTACTAACTATTAATAAATAGCAAACTAGGAGTTAATTGAGGCAAAAGTCGTAGTTAATGGTTTGTTAATAGTAAGAATTGGACCTTAAAATAAAGTGTGACCATTATTATTATTATTATTTATAAGATCAGGCTGATTTGTATAGAGATGGATGAAGACTTCAAGCAGAACCCAGCTAAATGTTCATTCAGACAAATGCAGATGAATACCTGAGTGTTTTTTCTTTTCTTTTCTAAATATCATTGTGCTGAAAATAATGCTGCTATTACAGATATTAGTAAGGTCAGCCATACGTAGGAAACATCAGTAAAATGAACATTTTTACTATCCATTTATTTTGAAAATGACGTTAGGAGCAATACTGCTCCACTTTTGACGAATGCTGTGTCATGCCAGTTTGGGAAGTCTCAGTAAAACTTAAAACCCATTATAGTAGAAAAAAAATAAAAGCTAATTGTAATTTTAATTTAAAATGACATCCAGATCGGAGCAAGAATAAAGATGAATCTAAAACACATGATGATACTCAATTGGGTTCTGCAAATTTCCCCACGCGGCGGGTTAAAGAGTCTCGCTTTCAGGAAGTGTTCATAAATCACGTGTCAGGTGTTCCTCTTCTGTCGTCTTTGCTTTTCCTTTAATCTGTTTGGATTAAAATGATATGAGTTATAAAAAGCTGCCTGATTAAATATCTAATAAGTTAGTGGAGATGTTTTACACAAAAAAAAAAATCTATTAGTTTCTTTCTTTCTTTCTTCGACACACCCTGTCGTCCTCCTCTGCCCTCGTTCGCTCTCTTCCACTGGCAAAACCTCTTTTAAATCTCTTCCTACACTTGACATGTCTTCAGGTCTGTCGGCTGGAGGCCGGTCCTCACATGACCTCTCTATTAACTCCGAAGCTCCTCATCCACCAGCTTCGACTCCAATTAAGACTTGCTCGTCCATTTGTTAGAGCTTCGTTAGTGCTCAGCGATTACACGCACACCTCTTTGAACGGCCTCGGGTACGGCATACGCCTGTGTGTTGTGTAAAGCCCAGAGAGAGGGCCACGGGCAGGTCAGTGATGCCGGGAAGCGGGTGAAACGGAGTTCACATTAGCATACGCGCGGGCGGGGCCCTCCCAGCTCCAGGCCTGGCTTCAGAACCACAATGGCGTCTCCATCTGTTCCTGTCGCCCGTTACAAATCTGCTGTCACCCGGCTGGCTGGAGCCGACAGGGCCCCGCCATTAGCAGGATAAAGCACGGCTGATAAAGACGCCCGCCATTCTTCCTCGTGGTACAGGAACGGGTATGGACGGACTCAACACACAAACAAACAGCCACAGTCACTCAAAGACATCCCAATATATGTGGCTCGTATGGCGCACACACCTCCACTGACGAAAACTAAAATAAACACACACTCGCACACATCGATAAGTGTGATTAATACCTGATTAGCAAGGAGAGAGAGAGAGAGAGAGGGGATCGGTGAACAGCCGTTGAACCCGTGAACTGCGTTTACCCCCGATATATACATCGTTTTTGTCCTCACTTCAAAGCACGTCAACTGTTCCGGTCTCTTTCCCAAACAAAGCCGCGACTAGTAATTTCCTTTATTTGGATGATTGGTTTTCTGTCTGTGTTCCCTTCTTCTTACATTACTCCATCAGACCGAATAGATTGCGGGTGCTTAGTGTTTAAGTAGCGACCTTTCAGCTAGTTTTGACCTTGTCGCGCAATTAGGAAAATGTGGCATTTCTCATCCCTGGCTTTCATGCAGTTCGCAAAATGTTGACTAAGGCAGAATTATTGTGACTTTTGCACTTTTTTATGCTTATCGCTGCAATGTCGAACCTATTATGCAGCTTTTTAAGGATGGAAGACCTTCTTGTTGTGCGTCTAAAGCTATTGTGAATGATGAACTGAACTTGAACCGACCCGGTCATCAGCAGGTCAGCGGGTCACACGTGCAGCTTACAATCGCCTTCGATTGAGCTTCCCAATTCAAATGTTTTTTGCTACGAAAAACGAATCGTTAACCTCGCAACCTGTCTGCAGCATTGAGCGTCGTAAAGGATTCTGTGGTATTCTATCTGCAACTGGCCTGATCCGAGATGGAAAGCTGCGATTTGAGGATTCATATTCGTGTTGTTTTGCAAATTTCTCGCAATCGTAGTTTCTGCTGTGCCATGCAGCATCTGTAATGAGATACCTTGGGTTGGGCTTCAGACACGGATCTGTCATTTGGTAAGGGTGGTGAACAACGGATGAACTCTGAACTCTGTTTGCCCTTTGTGAAAGGGTGTGTGTGTGTGTCTTATGAGAGCTAGTGGGCGTCCTAATGATGCCATCTTTCCTGCATCTTTTTCATGAGTCAGATTACATTTGCGTGGAGGAGGGAAATGAGAGAGCGAATGAAGGAGTGGAAGAGAGAAAAGAGAGAGAGAGAGAGAGCAGGGGAGGGACTCGGAAATGCTGCGTGGCTCATCCGTTAGGTGGCAGTGTTTGGATGGTTTGGGTTTTGGGTGTCACTGCAGAAAAATCGACTTGTGTATGTGCGTGCACGTGTGCTTGTACGTGCGCTATGTGTTTGTAACAGACCTTCGCAACAGACGTCACCATCATATTCAGCCGGTGATTTGATTGGGCCGTGCGGCGTCTCACGCGGCCACATGGTGGGTGGAGCGATGCATGCTTGCTCTTTGTGTACCTGCCCTCACTCTTGGTGCAAACAATCCTGTTTTAACTCACCTTCCTTTAACACACACACACACACACACACACACACATCCAGCGAATGCTTTCAAACAGGCCGCATAACCCATTCAAACATTGGGGTACAAAAGCATCTTTGTGTGGGCCGGTTCTGCTCAGATATATCTTAGAGGTGCAGTACCACAGGTTTGACTTGTGATGTTTTTCAGTAGACCACCAGTTTAGAAGACCATTTCCTCACTGGTCTGTAAGAAAAACCATAGTAAGCAGCACCCTGTTGTCTGATCTGAAAATCTTTTAAATTAGGTATTTATGTAAAAAAAATTTTGCTAACAAAGGATAAATGAGGAATTTTACTTCTTTCTTTCTTTCATTTTTCTTTCTTACTTTCTTTCTTTTCAGTTGACGTCTTCCCAACTGTTCTGTAAGGATAAACATGGTACACATACATATAAATCTTTGATGACAGGATATATATGAAATATTGAAGTTATAATTTAAGAAGGGATAAATGTTTTATTTTTTTTTATTATTTTTTTTTAAAACAGACATTTGTAGAATTAAAGTGTGGAAAGGGTGATTCTCGGTGAAGACTTTGGTAAGAATTAAGCTTTCTGTAAACCGTTCCTGAAGTCCAGTAATGGCCAGTTCTTATAACACTTCATATTAAAGTCCATGGCTGAATATGAATCCTGCATGACCTCAGCTGAACAAACATGTGTGTGTGTGTGTGTGTGTGTGTGTGTGTGTGTGTGTGTGTGTGTGTGTGTGTGTGTGTGTGTGTGTGTGTGTGTACATGTAGTGTCATAGTTCTGTCCATGAGGGGGCACTGTGGATTGGGATCTAGAAAACAGAGTGAACTTTGACCAGAGAAACAAAAGATTTCAGGTGTATTCTAGCATGATGGATGATAACCGGACAAACACATGTGCCTGCACACACCCATACAGACACACACACATACATTCACAAACCAGCATAAAGCCTAAGGCTCCTGATTGGGGACCTGGACAGTAGAGCACCTGCTTTTGACCCCGAGATCTTAGATTCAAAGAGCGCCAGTATATTGTGGCCAGGAGGCAGAGGTTACAGGTCAAACCTCGGAAAACTGAATATGAGCAGTTCCCAAGGTATCACTGTGACACAAGGGCCTGCTGTCCACCATACACCGTATCAGAAAGGAAAGACACATTCAAAAATACTAAAAACACGTTCGTCTCCAGGACAGTTAGTTTTAGCTGTATTAACTGTGTTTAACCTACTGCTTTCAGTTTGTGAATTCAGCCTGATCTTACAAGAATTTGTAACTATTCATATGTAATATTTATATGGTTTTGTATGTTTAAATGTGCACTGAAAAGTGCAATGTATATGTACTGACAACATTAAAACAAATGCACAGCTTTATATATATATATATATATATATATATATATATATATATAATGCTTTAAATTATATATAGGTACATTTTACAAATATATAGATATTTTGATCCTCTAGAAACATGATATGCTAATATATGTACAGTGTTGATAATTTTATCAAACGTGTGTTTTTCCTCACACATACTGATTTCTGCATCGTCTGTGATTTCAGCTTTAATTTGTGTCCATGTGTAATGTAACTTTTTGCATGTTTGAATATGCACTGAAAAGTACAATATAGATGTATTAACAACATCTAAAACATATTCACATATGCACAGCTTCATAAAAAATGAATTGTATTTATGTAAATTGTATTTATATTACAAGTATATTTGTATAGGTACATTTTACATTATTTACAGTGTATTTACCATTTTAAATTACATCTGTATTTTTGAGCTCACAAAACAATAGACAGATGTACAATGTTGATAATTTTGTCATTAAGTACTATTTTTATACACATTTTCATAGCAAACAAAATATTAAATAAGTGATTAAATAGGCCTAATGTTTAACCACTTCAGCTGTTATTTTGATTTTTTGAGAATTAGGCATATGCAATATTGGACCCACCGGTGGGTCCCCAGAGTTGATGTGGTTAAATCAATTTGTTTTCATTTGATCATTTTGAAAATGTGGACTTGGCTAAAGCAACAGAATCCTATTAAACAAGTTAAAAATAGTAAATGTGATGGCACTGAACCTGTTTAATTAATGTCATACAATGACATCAAACCAATTACTTTTTATGAATTCAGTATTTGGACCTAAAGGATTTGTAAACATTCATGTCTCTAAAGCTGTTCATATGAGAACTGCTTGTTTTAGATGCTAAAATATGTCTATGTTTATGTTTCAGTGTCTGTGCATTGTCTGTTTCTCTTGGCACTGCATGGTGGGCTTTCATTATGGGTTTAGACAATTCTGCCAACATGTTTGGTAAAATAACAGTTGGCGGATCAAGTACCGCTGGTGTCCCATCCAATTTAAAAAGAAAATTCAATTAATAAGGGAGTCCAGGAAACTGGCCAGAATGGTCACTGTAGTAGCAGCGCCAGGTATCATCCTCATCTTAATTATGTACAGAATGTTATAATTAATCACAAATACAATCAGTACATCATATGACCGATGTCCTCTGTTAATAACTGTAACCTATACGTCATTCAGAAAGCCTTTTAGTGGATGTTTTGTATCTTTAAACCTGTTGTCTTCCATCCAAAAAGGAGCCTGAACCTGTGGCACACTGTAAAACTGATTCATTAAAGGGTTTATTGAATATGATGAGCCGAACATATTTGAGTAAACCTCGCTTCATTTACATTTGTGTGTTTTGCTTCTGGCACTAGAGACACAAGGTGCACAAGTAAATTACATTTGATAGCTCTTTCAGCAAATCACTTTCCATAAACCATCTCTGGTTTAAGGAGCGTGCTCCCCGAACCGGGTGCGAGTGAGATAGCGTGTGCGTCCGAGAGCCCTGATAAGCTCGCAGCAGGACCTGGCGTTCATGCCAGCTGAACCTGCCCACGAGACCCGCCGGTGCCAGTGACGCTTTTAATGGGCTCTGTGGAGCACTGGCTGACAGATGACTGACTAGACCTTCTCATTGCTGGCCTTTTCTTTCCCGGTGTCCATAAATTTGTCTTACTCTCTCGGGTACGCTTTCTGCACCAGATCCCGTATTACAATCTATCCATATTAAAAGATTCTTTCTTTTGTGTGCTTTTCACACCGTCTGGCTGTATTCAGAATTGCATTATACTATTTCTACAGTATACATTGTATATATACTCTGGACAGTATGCAAAATGTTCTGTATGCATGGAATACATGCTACATCCTGCTATATTTGATAAGAGAAGTCAGAATTGCTACATTAAAAGCTGTTTTTATTATTTTATTCCATGGTGGGGGAAAAAACTAAACAACAACAACAGCAGAATTGCAAGATCTACTCAGAATTCTGAGAAAAGCGTGAGAATTGTAACTTTTTTTTACTGCCACGGAATAAAAAATAATACAAATTGGGACTTTTGTCACAGCTGTAAACTTACAAGCAAAATGTAAAAAAAATACTACTTAGAATTCTAAATTTATATAGTGTGATGTAATGTAGTTTTGAGGGTTTTTTGCGCAATTCTGAGGAAGAAAATCTGAATTGAGAGATGTAAACTCATAATTGATGAAAAAAAGTGACAATAACCTCTGTATTTTTTATTTTTTTTAAATGCAAGTTTGTATCTGACATCAAAACATTTAAGTTTCAAGAATTCTGAGAAAAACGTCAGAATCGTAAGATAAAAAAGAGATAATTCTGAGTTAACATTGAATTTTTTATTTGTTTTTCAAACACGCAGATTAGAACATTTAATGTAACTTTTCCTACTAGAGTTTGAAATTGCAAACTGACTTTTCTCTCAGAATTGTGAATTTGTATTTCACAATTTTCCAAAAAGTTCCAAAAAAGAATTCAGAATTCAAAGTTAGCATATCAACATATCTGACAGAGTTTATGTCTTGCAGTTCCGAATTCACAATTTCGAGTTTCACACATATCTCACAGTTCTAAGGAAAAACATCTGATTTGGGAAATGTAAACTCATATTTGCAAGAAAGAAATCCGAATTTTGAAATAAAAAGTCACAATTACCTTTGCAATTTTTTATCTTGTGGCAGGAGCAAGCTTCCATATACTACGTACATAGCATGCAGTATAAACAATGTTGCTTATACAATATTCAACAATAACAATAATCTGTCTTTTTGTTCTCAAGCTTATCTATAAACCAAAGGCAATCTGTTACCATTTATCTGACTTCAGATCTTTATTTGACCATTGCTTTCTTCCTCATCAAATCAGATCTGTATGAAGTCTCAGTCTGAAAGAAATAATTGCCTCTGTTCTGGAATCACTCTCACACAGAAGAACGTCCAGTAAACACAAATGCACATACATACACTCACACATACAGGCCGGTTTGGCTCATCCATCAGTTTGTCAGTGGGGTGCATGTGTCCTGGCCGTGACACCCAAGGCCCCGGGGACTCTGGGAAAGACACAAGGCTAGGAGGGCGGAGAAATGGAAGACAGGAGGGGTAACACCTGCTTCCAAATCACAGGTACTCAGGTGTGAGACATCAATTCTGCTCTGTTCATCACTGATAGATGAGCCACCGGGGCACATGGCAAGGAC
The DNA here is from genome assembly GCF_963082965.1 of Carassius carassius. Lineage (NCBI taxonomy): Eukaryota > Metazoa > Chordata > Actinopteri > Cypriniformes > Cyprinidae > Carassius > Carassius carassius. Next base: position 23,751,418 of record NC_081755.1, on the reverse strand, counting down.
GGCAGCCATCTTCCACGAGAGAGAGAGAGAGAGAGAGAGAGAGAGAGAGAGAACGAGAGAGCGAGCCATCGACAGCAGGGAGATGCAAAGCCAACAGGAGAAACACGACTTCAGCTCCTCCGTCTCAATCCGTCACTGTTTTAGAGGATAGCTCGCGGCTTTTGGCACTGTGCGTTCACCCAAAGATCATTTAGCTGCATTTGAGTGGTTTATTGATGGATTAGATGGGATTATTCCCGCTTAGGGCTGGAATGATTCTCATTGTGTTGGGATATAGAGCAGATATCTGGTTTGTAATACTGTGTAGGTATAATTACAGCAGAGTGAATGGACCGCATAGTGTTAGCTCTTTTGCTGGGTGCTAAAGATAATGTGCAGTAAGGTAAGAAGCTGGAGGAATTCTGTGAAGAAAGTTTGATAATAACTCTGTCAGGCTGAGAATGAATATCCAGGGGAGCTCATCTCCTTTCAGGTCATTACACTATAAAATTCCCTCAGGAAATGATTTTACAAACCCTCATCTTGTCTTTCTTCTCTTCAAGTGGTTTTCTATGACGGGTCCATTTATATTACGCTGCGGTGTTGTGACTGGAGAACCAGGTGACCTCCATGTGGGTGGTTTTGGAGGTTTTCAAACTTCTATAGTTCTATGGGACCCAAAAATGGTTTAGAAATTCAAAATAGACTTTAAAATGATCCCAAATTGTGAGATCAAGTAAAGGATATTTTTTATCATAAACAATAAGCAATGAATAATAACAATAATAAACAATGAATATCGCAGTATCATTTTAAAAATTTACTTATAAATTTACATTTTATGTTTGTTTATAAACAACAGGAATTTTTTTTATAGCTTTTGTCTTTTGCACAATGGATATTCCACATTTTAAAATGTATTTACAATTTTAAACTTTATTTAGTGAGTTATTTACAAAATATACACTTTATCTACACATTACACTTAGAATGAGTTTTAGTGAAGGTGTTTGTGTGTGTGTGTGTGTGTGTGTGTGTGTATTTCACATATGGCACAATGTATTTAATTTCTTTATTTGGATTTATTTAGATTAATTTTATTTTATGTATTCAATTCAAACAATTTAACTTAATAGATTTGTTCCTATATATATATATATATATATATATATATATATACTTACACATTATACACTTTATATAAAATATACACTGGTAATGAGTTTTATTTTGAGGTTTGTCCTCACTTTCACATAATGGATTGCACCTATTTATTTATTTATTTAATTATTTATTCACTCATTTGGATAATCGTCCCAAATTATCAGATCAAGTCAAGAACGGTAATAATGTAATATTAAAATGATTTTCAATGGATCGTGGCGATCAAACCAGCCCTTTAGCCTTGTTTGGAGAAGGAACAAAAGGCCTGTGTGGTAATGGACCGAGACCCATTTAATATAACGGCTAACGAGGCACTCTGTCATTCTGAATGCAAACACACAATCCTGGTTACGACTGTAGCCAGAGTCCTAGATACAGATACGCTAAACAAACAAACAAATCTGAACAGCCATTTACGTTCCTGTCCGAAAAAGCTGAACAGCTGAACTCCGCTGCAGGCCTGAATCAGATAAATGAGATTACTATCATTCTTGTCGATATCGTAGCACGCCATGTCAAGTGTGATTTGTCAGCTTAAATGATGCAAGGTGAGAAAACAACCCAGAAACCTAATGAAACACTCTCTATTCAACGTGAGCTGTCAGCGTCGGCGTGTCGTGCCAACTGCGACGTGGCTCAATCATCAGCTCGGCTGTCAATTGATTTATTTATGATGTAAGTAATATCCTTCGATCCATACCTTCAAACCATGAACAGCAGCACACGGTGTCACTGGTAACCCTGATGGTCCATCCTGCTTTATTGGATTAGAATACAATCAAGCTCAGTTGTGGGCTGGGATCGCTGTGGGGCCAGAGTAATGATTGCTCTGTGGGAACTCAATATCTGTGGCGTGTGAATAGAGATCTGTGCCTGGCTGAGACGCCACAGGAGGAGGATGCTGAGATGACTCTCTTCCACTTCTGCCCGCTCATGCAGACCACCCTGAGGTGGCAAAAACACTCGCCGGCCCAGAAACACCTCTCACCTGAGTTTCTCGCTTTGTAAGTTCAGACTTTGATATTTTCCATATAGCATAATTTTCTTTGCTTCATTTCCCATACATTTCATTTTCTCAAATCATACATTTCCAGGTACACTTGGAACTGAAATAAAATCTCACATTTGCTGTCAGGTCAGGGTTATTTTAGTATCATTGGTATCATGAGATAGCGTTATAGTTTTTGTTAACATTTTGAATGTTTTCGTTTTTCTGTTTTCATTTTAATTTTAGTCAAAGTTTTATTAATTTTGGTTTGGTCAGTTTTAGAAATATATCAATATAGTTTTCCATCTATCTATCTATCTATCTATCTATCTATCTATCTATCTATCTATCTATCTATCTATCTATCTATCTATCTATCTATCTATCTATCTATCTATCTATCTATCTATCTATCTATCTATCTATCTATCTATCTATCTATCTATCTATCTATCTGTCGTTCTATCTATCATTCTATCCATCCATCTGTCATTCCGTTGTTCTATCCATCATTCTATCATTCTATCCATGGTTCTATCTATCTATCTATCTATCTATCTATCTATCTATCTATCTATCTATCTATCTATCTATCTATCTATCTATCTATCTATCTGAACAAATGAATGAACAACTGGTGCATATATATATATATATATATATATCTACTTTTTCATTGAAGGTGAAAAGTGTATTTAGTTATTGAAATATTAAATTGTTTTTTTTCCCTTTCACATAATAGGAAGCTCTATTTTTGTATTTACAAGTGTATATTTATTATAATATTCACTTACAGAGTTCACGTAGAATTGTTTAATGTGATTTCTTGTCAAAATATTTCATCCCATTTTAATGTGGAATAACATTGTATAGGTTTCCTTCAAAAAGTAGAAAAACTGCGGCACTTTGAAAACATCCCTCTGTTTGTTTTAATGGTCAAAAATGATGTCTTAGGATGGGGGTGTGTCTATTGTTTTATGACGACCAATGGTAAAGAGGCACATTGTTCAGGAAACCCGTTTGAAAAAGGAGTATATTGCAGTTCCGTCTGTCACTAGACATACAGCTTCACCTTTAACACTGAGAAACTGTGCCTGTGTGACCTACAGACACTGTGGGGAACTACCTGAAAGACTTGATGGTTTAGTCAGCTCCGAGGCGTTCCAGGTGTCTGTGCGCACGTGAGACACTCCACGTCTGGCACCACTGAAATTTGTTCAAATGGATGGATGGTGGGCTGAGATGCATGAAAGGATCCACAGTACGACTGCTGTGGGGATCTAATCCCTCAGCCATTCCTCTCGTCTCATTCCTTTCACTGCCAGAGCAATTATTCAGTCAGCCCAAGACCATGCAATAACCATATCTATGGAACATGACAACTGTACTTGACTTCTGACTTATAATGACTTGAGGAAAATGGTAACACGCTAAAATGCTCATTTTGAAACAAGTTTCTGCAACACACCACCCTTGTGTTATAAATGGTCAGACGTGATAATGGCAGGATTATTGCAGCAGAAACTGTGTGGACTTCCGTCTGCAGGTTGGTAAACACCAGTGTGTATTGAAGTGATTCAGATGTGCCATACATTCACTCACAGATCCCCAAAAAATCTGTCCATATCAGGCAGTACTGAAAATTCAACAGTTTCTTCCTATTTTCAGATTTACATATTTTAGATACCAACTAAAGTGCCTTAAAATGCGCTTAGTGATTTGCCCTGAGTTACCTTTTGTAATTAATTACATATTAATTGTAATTATTATTATTATTATCTGGAAAAAAATCCACCCAATCATATTCATATATATATATATATATATATATATATATGAATACTATTGGGTGGATTATATATATATATAAGGGAATCAGGCCTTATAAAAGATTATTATAAATTATTCAAATTACTATATTACAGTTTTCTTACATATTTACTACCACCAAAAATCAGTCCAGGCCAGAAGTGTGACTGACGCCAGGATTGGGTTTAACTGAGTGGGGTGAGAATCGCTGCCTCATGAGTTTTCCTCTGAGGGAAGCGTTCTAAAAGATTTCCCTCTCCTTTTTCCCACCAATATTTCTGCGGAAGTGTTTCCTAGAACATAAGCGAGTTAGCACATAGAATTTATTCCTGTGAGGTTCTGACACGGGCTTTTCAGCGCTCTCGGTAGCCTCTCAAGGGTTTTTTTCCATCCCACTCAACCACGTTATAAACTGCATTAGCAATGCAATTAAAACGATTCGGCCAGGTCAGCGATGCTTCCGGTCCAGATGAAGACACCAGCAGCCAGTAAAAGCATTCCTATTGGTCGAGCTGTAAATGGATTCATTCAGAGCGAAATCCGCTGGGAGTGACCGACATGTTTTTAAAGCAAATACCAGCTTGTTGGAGTGCAAGAAATCTGTGTCCAAACTCTGAACCTGCTGCACATGAATGTGTCTGTGTGCAGTGGAGGATGGAGGAAAGGGAGGAGAGAAGCTGTGGAATTCAGTGAATGCTTCAATTTATCTGCAGGCCCTTTATCATTTAGATTTTTTCCAAGTGTGTGTTATTATTCACTATTCATAACCCTAAATTATGGAAAAGTCGAAGGACTGCCCACCATTACTAGATAAAGAAAAAAAAAAAAAAACAATTGACAGGACAGTAACCCTTTCATGGCCCACTAACCTACTAAAGACAGCCACTGCTTTCCTCCATAGGATTTTAAGGAAGTTTTGGGTTTTGCTTTGCATAGTTTTTATATGCTTAATACTCTTAATAAACAAACTGTAAATTAGTTTTAAACCTGATACAGTCAAAAGAACACGTCAGCATTTGGACAAACATGCAGAATTTTAGCTTGTGCTTGATTGTGCAGATGAAATGAATCTGCTAGATGTTTTTTCAGTCCGTGAGTTTGAACACTGGATTATGACTATTGTTGAATGTTTGCTCTCTAAAGTTCAACTTGGAGTCAAGGTACAAGCCATTTCACTCTCAAACCTGTTCGCAAACATTCATCTCGGTCAGATGTCGCCGTCTCGTTTACGTGTAAACCCTGTCTTTACTGAATCGCTGTGTGCATTTTGTTGTTGTTGTTTTGAGTGCTGCACTTTTAGTACGCATAGTAACATATTAAAGCATTTCTATACTTTATGATGTTTATTTACATGCTGAGACATTAAAATGATGAATTATGTGTATTACGCACTTGAATGTTATATTTAAATTAAGTTTAATATAGGAGGGTCAAGGAAACATTTAGATGACCTTTAGACTATTAACTTTAGTTTTGGTTGTAGTGAACACACAGAGCAGCACTTTTGAGATGCTGTAGGGAGTGACAGAGGAGCAAATAAAGGAGTGACACAGCAAAAAGATGGGGGAAAAAATCATGCCAATCATATCTTTGGAAGACTCTGGCTCCGCCCAATTCTCAAGGCATGAGTCATCAAATGTTAAACCTTACACAAACACACACACACACACACACATGTTATGCTTTCTATCTGAAACCAGTGTTTTATAGATGAGCCATGAAGGGACTACATTTTTTTTTCAGATGCAAAAAGGTCACGGTCTGTTCAAGGAGGGCAATAATCCTATTAGTAATTTACTAATCTTCCACTTGAAGTTATAAGGTTCTATCTGACATTTTTGTTAAAATTGAGTTATTCACATATTCTTTTTCTGTGTCAACCTATTTACATTATGCAATATATATTTTTTAATGTTGTGTACATGTTGGGACTTTTTATTAAAAAAATAAAAAAACAAAAAGGTTTTATCTACACAGTTGAATGGAATGCAAGACAGAACCTTACAATTCCAAGGGAATGAAATATATACAATGATGACAGACTAACAAGCCTCGACCTGCTACCATTTTCCAACACATGAAACATAAGGAAAATCATTTATTGATGTAATTAATGACTTGCATTGGTGGCACTCTGTGTGTGTGTGTATGTGTGTGTGTGTGTATGTATATATATATATATATATATATATATATATATATATACAGTATGTGTGTGTGCGTGTATACTGTATATATAATATATAATGAAAATATTATTCTACATGTTTTATGCCAGTATTTTATTTTTTTTCCAGTCAGTTCTTTCAACTTTCTTACAATCTCCAGAGAGTTACTCTTCTGGAAAACTTTTTAATAGAACAACAGTACTCAAGTAATTTTATATAAATTAACTTTTTAACATTTTTAAATAGTTTTATATAAAAATAATCCCATACAAATCATAAGTATATTATGTAATGTGAATATACAGTATACATGCATTTATATGTTTAATGAATAAAATACACACATACACCCTGTAATTTGTATGCATTATACATAATCCTTAACCATGTATTCTATAAATGCGTGATTATTAAGTAAGAAGTGCCTTATGTGTAATTAGGAATATATCTCTCCTATTTGTGTATGTGTGTCTTTAAGGTCTCTTTGCTCTTCAATAAATACAGATGATTTCTAGCTCTGTAGTCACTAATGAATTCTCCACTCCAAATGGCAGTTTTCCAGTTAGTTGCTCCTTTCCTGTAAATTCATCACTTACAACATGCATATTCCCAATTGGTCATCCTTGGACGTTACAGCCAATCAGAGAAGGGCTATAGAAAGAGTAGCATGTTGAAGCAGCTGTAGTTCCTCATATTGACCAGTGGGCTGCGCTGCAGCAAGCAAGACCACAATGGGCCTCTGCTTATTTTGACTTTAACCATTTCAGCGCTGTATGGTTAAGAATCATAAATCAGCCGCATTTTAAAAGTCATTTTGTAATGTCTATTAATTTAATGGCATTGTATCTGAACGAGAAGGTTATTTGGTCTGATTTCTCTGAATCACTCTCTGGTGTTTAATTATTTTGGCTGTTTTAGATCTTTATATAATTCATCTGATGTTTTAAATGCTTCAAGTGGCACTACTGTGGTTAAAGCAAGGCATTTCTGTGATTGTGAGTAATATAGCTGGGTCTGAAGCAGACATAATTCACTGACTTTCTGTAATTGTCTTCAAGGACACACAGAGACCATTTGACATGTCTTATAAGGATCTTATGGGATGACAGTCAATAGGATATCAGGGAGCACCACTTGACCACAGGGGTGCCAGAGTGAGTGTGGCTCAGAGAAAACCAGCTCAGGGTAAGCTTGTGCTAATCTTTGGACTTAATACCCCACTGTTAGCACGACTTATCTCAAGTATGTTGCTGATAATACTGAAGCCACTGAGACTAATTACAGGCCGTGTATAGCAGAACATCTCACTCCGTCTTAACATCACATCAATTATAACTGATGGTGCACCCGTGTCACCACTGGGATCCAGGCGCATAAAATTTCAAATTGTCCTGAAGATGAGTGGCTTTGGCTCATACAGTACAATATCTGTAATTGAATGCAATTAAAGAAAGAGCTGAGTTTAAACCAGATGAGCATGCCTTAAAGCATTTGTGGAGATACTAACAAAGCAGTAAAGCAGTTTATGGATGCTACGGTCTTACCAACTGAGGTGTTGTGAATACAGATCATTACTTTTGGACTCTTGTTGCTCAACCCAGAGCTAAAATAGAAACCATTGTTGTATTTTTATCCCTTGAATTCTCATACAGTTGCATAATGTCAGAGTAAATCAGTATTTTAGCAGTTCAGCTCTCTATTCATGATATACCACAAGTTTCCTGTGGCTCTAAGTTTCTTTTAATGACAGGGGTTGTGAGTCGAAGCAGACAGAAGTAATGGTTCTCATTAATAACCATCCTCTTGCTTAAATCCCTTTTAATCTCTGGAAGGGCAGCGTGCCAGAGACGCGAGAGGTACCAGGAATTGTAATGGTGCCATAACCACCGCTAATACCTTTAACGGCAGCCTGGCAGAGGTGAGATTCATTGTGCACGTGTTTGTTTGCGAAGTATAAGTGTGCTGTTTTTATCGTTTTCCCTCAGTTTCAAGGAACTAATTACTGAACAGTTTTGCTTGAATATTAGTAGTATTAGTATTATTATATTGTTACTTAATGATAGCATATAAATTCATATTAATACAGCTGTCCAGTGTAATAGTCACACATGCCGAGCTGTTTAATCTGAAGCGTTTGCGAGATGCGTCTCCAGATGCCATGTGCTTTCTGTTGGCATCTGGATAACTATCATGCTCGATGGAGTGCAGTGAAATTTGATTGGCTGCTATTGACAAAATGAACTGTTTTAGGGGAGTATTTAATCCCACTTCCTGATAAAATGCACGCTGTCCATGGCTTATCTATGCTTCTGTCATTTACACTTGTTAGCAAAAGTATTTGACCTTTATTAAAATAACAGCAATGTTAGAATCAATGTAATAATGCATGGGAGACTATTCAAGTCCGTCCTTTGGCCAGGCTCATGTATATTTTTTTTCTTTATTTTTTACTTTAAACTTTGACTTTCTTTCTTCACTCTCTCTCTCTCTCAAAAAAAATAAAAATAAAAAAAAATCACCTGAAGCACCTTTTTTTAGTAAAAAAAACAACAACAACACTTTGACCACATCAGTTGTGGATTGATTGGCGAGCAGAGCGGTCATTGATAGCCTTTTGAGTGTTTGCGTTTCTTACCCTTAGCAAATGCAAACCGATGGCGAGGCCTCATCTTCCCCTCCTTTTTTTTCTTTTTCAAACAAGCTTTTAAAGCAAACAGCTCAGACGATATAATCAGTATTTTCAAGCTATTATTCAACTGTTATCTTGCTCTTGATTAGTTGAGAAATGAGTTATGTCCTCACTGCATAAACAACTGTCCGGGAGTTCCCAAAGTCATCCCTCATCCCAAGGGAAGGAGGAGTTCTGCAGCACAGGGGCCCCAGGGCCTGGGGATTTGTACAAACAAAATGGGGGGCCATGGAGGCATGCATTAAAGTTTACTAAAACTTATGCTAAAATTAAAATGAAAACTGAAAATATAAAAATAAAAGCTAATTCAGAATATGAATAAATACTATACTGTATATAAAAATGCTAAAATAACGATAGTACTGCTATTTCTTTGTATTAAGCAAGTCTCAAATCTTGAAAAAAAACATGAGTGACTGGCTTCTTTAGTTGCTAGGGGCAGTAATGATAACTGCTGATCTGAAATGTTTTTTCAGTCCCATGGTAGCGTTTTGAGGAGGTCCTGGTATTCTCTCGCAGACTGCGCAGACACAAAAAAATCCAAGTGAAGTGATTTAGTATCGTCTGCCTATAAAATCTACTACTGACAGTTATGAGTCCAATGAAAGTAAAAAGTGTCCTGGAGCAGTCCGGCGCAGTAAGTCAATGTTTTGACTTGGAGAGCATTCAGAAAGCATTGAATGCAGCACTTAAGGTCTTCCCACCACATTGGGATTCATTTAGAAATTATTAGAAACAGTTATCAAGCATTCAGTCAACTGAAAATGAGCATTTTATTCATCTTTTGGCTCTCTCACCATATAGGGATGCTTTAAAAAAAATCATTATAACCATTTTAATGAGTTTCATTTCTGAATGTCAGAAAAGCAGTTACACTGACCCCACATCTGACCCCAGACAAAATGAACTTGAGATCCTGAGTCTGCTGTGTGACCTGCGGGGGCAGTGTGGGACAGCCAGAGAGCTCCTAACGGGACCGAGGGAGAGGTTACTGCTTGCAACTGATCTCCAGTCAGATTCCCATCCTCCTTTTCAGATCCTTGATGCTGTGGGACCCGAGCCGAGACTGTTCTGAGACCTGTACTCTGTGAGATCGAGTAGTTTTTTGCAACATGCATTGTGTAGTAGTGAAAACATATTCAGTTCAAGATTATTTTGTATAAATCTGTTTTGTGTTCACACTTATAAGGTCGCAATGGTTAAAGAGTTAGTTCACCCAAAACAGAAAATTCTGTCATGTACTCACTCTCAAGTTGTATCAAAACTGTATAAGTTTCATTGTTCTCTTGAACACAAAAGAAGATATTTTGAAGAATGTTGTAACCAAACCATTACTGGTAGCCGCTGACTTGGTGTTTCTTTCTTTCTTTCTATGGAAATCAATGGGGTCCATAAACTGTTTGGTTACCCATATTCTTCAAAATACCCTCTTTTGAATAATATTGCAAAATATTTTGTTTTGATTAATATTTGCAAAAAAATTTACGTTTTTTTTTTTCGTTTCGTTTTTTTTTTTTTTGTGAGCTATCCCTTTAACATTAATTAATGCATGAACATGAATACAATACATTTGTTACAGTATTGTTTTCATCTTTGTTAGCTTTAGTTCATCATTAGTTCATTTTAGTCCAGGTCCATTAAATAATATTAACAGATTCAACTTTTGATTTGTATTAATCAACAGATTAATAAATGCTTTAGAAGTATTTTTCATTGTTAGGTGATACCTCAAATCCATCAAATAATATATATATATATATATATATATATATATATATATATATATATATATTAATTAGTAAATGTTGAGATTAAGTTTAATAAATGCTTTAGAAGGATTTTTGTAGCTACAGTGACAAATGGGCCCTTATTGTGAAGTTCATGTCTAAGTGTTATGATCTGAAAGCAGTCTTTTATCAAATTATATAACAGTAGGCTGTATTCTGTTATCATTTATACTTATAGTTACTTGGTTTAACTATAAAGTTCAGGGGGGGGGGGGGGGGGGTTGCAGAGTGTGGGTGTTATATTTATGGACAGGAATGCAGACATTTCCCACGTTATCAGAGCATATTTGTCGTTTTCTCCCACTTGTGTTTCTTCCACGGTGGCAGATTATTCCTCCTGCGGGTAAATCCCCGTCACTACGCCGTTAGCGATTGAAACGCGACTTCTATGTGTAAAGCTCTGATGCTGATGATTAACGATGTGGCTAACGTCGATTCTAAGCGGGATGCTCGCATCCTCCCCCGGGCCTGATCTCACTGAAAGGTATCCGGAAAAAAAAGACCCTCTAATGAAAACATCAAGCCCTTTCCACATTTCAGCAAGTAATGCTCATGTAGTCACCCGGAGGGATGTTGCGGGTTTGGAAACAGGAGACAAAATGAAGGAAAAGAATAAAGAAAAGCAGTGAAAGGGAAAACCCCAGAGAAACGGCTCCGAGCTTTGGGCCAACATTGGGTGGTCCAGCAGAATCTGTCCTTGGGCTTCTCCATTAGCGGATACTGTGACATCTTTTTTTTTTTTTGTCAAAAGTGGCCGTGGAAGCGAATAAACGCTGCTGTCGACATCACTCAGTCAGATGTGAGAAGGCCTCCCTCCTCATTCCTCTACAGCCTGCTTCAGAGCGATGTGAACCATTACAAATGTATCCTGTCGTAGTGTTAGATAAACCATCTTTCAGCAATATGTTATCTGCTTTGACCACATTCTGTCTGTTTGGAAAATCTGATAAAACAGCATTATATCAAGACACTGAAGGAAATATCTTTGTTTGTTTGATGGGTGTGCAGTGTTGCTTTCCATGTCATCCCTGATAAATCTCAGATTTCTTCTCTTGTTTTCTTGAGGCCGACCGCCCACTAGGGGCAGAAGACTCTGCCAAACTAGATTTGTGTGCTGGTGCTTATGAACCTCCTGCTAACCTGGAGTAGGAAACTACAGTAAAACCTTGATAGGCCTATCATGAACTAACAAGGAGCTTTTGCATTGTTTGTTAAGAGAATATTCCAGGTTCAATTCAAGTTAGGCTCAATCTCCAGCATTGTGACACAGTGTTGAATGCCACATCAGTTACTTTGACTTGTCCATCATTTTCTTGAAATACAGCAAAAATATGTGCCAGAGTCAGGAATCCGGGTTTCCGTGGGGTTTAAAGTGGTTTTTAAAGTCTTAATTTGCTGTTCCACAAATGAAGGTCTTAAATCATAGCAGAAAGTCATCAGTTCATGAAGTTATGGTGTTACAGATGTATTAAGATATATGTCTTCCTTTTTGTTTTCCAGTACAATGGAGAATGAATCGACTAACCTTTTACATATTTGTTAACATGACATTGCAAACGTTGAATACAAGATGTTGAATACAGCTCAAATAATAAACATCCATTTCTTTATATAGAAACTTATTTATTATTATTATTATTATTATTACTCTTTATTTCAGACTCATGGTCCATATGAAAAGAAGAAAGAATGAAGAGGAAAAATACACACACAGAATTTAAAAGACATACAAGCTTGCATTCCAATGCTTCCGCAAACTGGAAAAATACCTTGTATCACTTCATATAACATCATTTAAGACCATTATGATACCATTTTTTGAATCATTCAACCGACATATGAAATTATACATACACTTCCTTAAGACAGCATGCAAAGTAGGTACATTATTAAATACAAACAATCGGCTTGCACTTGTCCACCTTGGATGTTTAAGCAAAATTCTTAGTGCATCATTAAATGCCACCTGGAGTTTTTGCATTTTAGCCTTAGCATACCTACACCACAAGTGAGCTGTATAAAAAGTAGTACAGAATGCCCTAAATAGAGCTATTTTAACAGCATCAGTACACATATAAAATTTACAAGCCAGCATATTAGCTTGCCCATATAACCTATAGCACTGGCGCTGCACATCATCATCATTTAAATCATTTCTAATGATGTGACCCAAGTATTTAACTTTATTTACCACATTCAATACTTGGTCATCTATATAAAAAGAAGGAAAATTTTGCTTAAGGTCCTCTTTGGTTTTAACAATCATAATCACACTCTTTTTAACATTCAATTTTATATCATGCTGCACACCATAACTTGAACATACTCGAAGCAGCTTTTGTAATCCTGCGCTACAAGGAGACATAATAACCAGATCATCAGCATACATCAAATGGTTAATGAGACTATCACCTATTAAACATCCAGTCTTACAATTATTCAACTCCACAGAAAGACCATCCATGTACAGGTTAAAAAGAAGACGTGACAATATCCCCCCTTGCTGAACCCCATTCGTCATAAAAAACGGTTCCGATACGTTCTTACCCCATTGAACTTTTAAGGTTTGATGTATATACCAAAAATATAATATTCTTATCAAGTATGGGGGAACCCCTCTTTCTTGCAGTTTTATAAATAACTTAGTATGATTAATTCGATCAAACGCCTTAGATGCATCTAAAAAGCACAAAAAACCTGTTGAATTATGTAGATTATACTTACTAACTACTTCCTTTAATGAATATATGCATAAATCAGTGCCATGCTTACTTTTAAAACCAAATTGATTATCTGTGGTTGTTAGATACTCTTTAAGCCTATCCATAAAGATTCGCTCAAATACTTTAGAAATCACACTTGCCAGTGCAATTGGGCTATAGTTTTCTGTACCAGTTATTTTACCTGTTTTATCTTTAATTACCGGTACCAGTAAAACTGACACCATGGAATCAGGTAACACACCATGGACTAAAAATCCTGTAAAGCATAAAGCAAGTAACACTGAGATCCTTGGACTAGCATGCTTCAAGTGTTCAGAAGTTATGCGATCTGGACCACAAGCTTTATTCTCAGCCAGTTTCTCAATTGCGTACTTGACCTCATCAATTGTAATTATCATACCTTCATCATTCGCCACATGACCAACTTTAAATTCCTTCCTCTCAACACAATTAAAAATATCTCCATAATATTTTCTCCATAAATTAACAATATTCCCCGCCCCAACAACCCCATCAATACTAGTTGGAAGTGGTATTTTACTATTATTGATAGTCTTGACTTCTTTCCAAAATTCATATATATTATTTTGCTGAAAGTTCTTGGTCATTGAGTTTGCCCTTATGGACATCTCGTTCCTTTTTATATACCGTACAGGATATTTAAATTTAGCATTTGCCAACTTCTTTTCCTCAAATTCTGGGCCATACCTAGCTTTACCCATTAAGACCCAGTTTTTAAATGCTGCTCTGGCCCGCAGATGCAGTTCATAGACATATTCATTCCATCCAGCCCTTAAATTATAATTTTTAACCCTTTTTTGACAAAAAGGTCTACTAGCACTATCCAAACAATCCATCATTTCATCATACATCAGACATAGATCATACTTATGCTTAGGATTCTTACAATCTGTGTTATCATTTAGATTTACCTATGCAGATCTAGCATTTTAATTTACACTACTGTTTAAAAGAGTCTAAGATTTTTAAATGTTTTTGAAGATGCTTCTTATGCTTAGGTTAAATAGTTAAAAATGGTAATGTTGTCCATTTTTATCACAATAAAAAATTTTAATGCTTATATATATATATACTTTTTTTTTTTTGGTAAAAACCTAATTTATTCAAGTGATGCAAAGCTGTATTTTCAGCATCAGTACTCCAGTCTTCAGTGTCACATGATCCTTCATATGTTTTAATTTCTCATTGCTGAAAACAATTGAGCTGCTGCTTAATATTTTGAAACTGTGACACAATTTCAGGATACTTTCATGAAACTAATGTTTAAAAAAATGACTTTTTTTAAATAAAAGTATTAATTTCTAATAAATATTATTATAAAAACAAAAAAAATGTTTTACTGCCTTCAAACATGTGAACATATACAGATGTATAAGTACATAAGTACAAGAACATATTCATGTATAAGTGACTAACTTAAATTAACTAACACTTTAATGTTAACAAATTGAACCTTATTGCAACCTGCTTCTCTTATCAATCCATCATGTCCAAGTGTGAGGTAACCTCTTATATAAGCAGTTAATTTTCTTTCAATAGTGTCTTTAAATGTCAGCTACCATGCACTTCCACGATGCTCTTATTGTGTAGCTTGACTGGCAGGTTTTAAAAGCAGCTCTAGAAAATAAACAGTAACAGTCGTTTCTTGCCAGATCATGCTGTCATCGTGATGTTTATGCACAAGCTCCCTGCGTTACCACCGCTCTGCAAGTCGGCCAGTTGTGGAGGTAACAAGCTTTTGAGTGGCACTGGGGTAGTTAATCCAACCAAACTTGCAGTGCAATAATTTTCCAAGGCTCTGTGGTTTGGCGCGAATCCGTCAGCGAGGTCAACAGGCACTTGTACCCTGTCATTATTTGGTGGTTGAAAGACATACAGTGAAAGAAAAGACTGATTGAATGAAAAAAAAAACACACCGAGGAATGAAACGCCCTGGATAAATAAAGGGATCGAGTTTGGAGGAGAGTCAACATCAACCTGTAGGTGTGAGAGGGGGAGAACAAAGCTTGCCAAAGAGCTGTTTGCATGGAGACTCGCTGGGGCAAGCCGCCGAGTGAGAATCCGTGCCTGCCTTTCACTCAGTAAGACAAGTGACAAGCTCACACCTGTTTATCCTTTTCTTTTTTGGTCTGCTTTATGTGAGGTTAAGACATAATGTGTTAAATAGTTTCAATTCTAGTCCTTATTAGTATCAGCGATGGCTTTTGAATGTAGCCCGATCACTTCAGGGTGGATCTGATTGGCTGAATCTGTCCCAAACAACTGTATTACACAAGCAAGCATCACATTAAGGACCTTAATCAGCAGTTTGTTAGTGAGTTCACACCCCTTGAGAACACAGAGTGTTTGAGCCCTCAAGGTACATTTATGTGAATGCTGACTGACACTGTTACTGTAACTGGGAGACACTTTCTTAGGGAAGCTACGAGGAATAATGTTTGTGATGATGATTATCTCTGCAGGTAACCATGGAAGAGGCTGTCAGGACAAATTTGAAGAAAAACAGACATCCATGCTGATGTATAGTACAGGAGTGTAGGAGCGATATGAAAAGTGCGGGCGGACGTGTTATAAATTTCATTAGGTTCACTGTCATAATTGACATGTTTTCAGATGCCTAGTTGCCATGGATACGTTCTTCTGAGATAACCTTTAAAACTTCACAGCTAAACTTTACAGAGTCATCAATCAGTCGCTGTTGCATTTTTGTCACGCTTGTTTAAAAATTAGGTCCAAAACTTTGTGGTGACAGCTAGAGCTGCACGATTTTGGGGGAAACCTCTAATTGTGATTTTTCTTTGCTTGATTGTGGAGCTGCACGGTTTGGACTGAAGGTTGGAATTGTATATTAAAATGAAAATAATAATAAAATAATAATAGTTATGATTAGTAAAAATAAAAGCACAAGTGCTTTGTAATATTTCACTCTAAAAATATTTTAATAAAATATTAATTATAAAAAATACATTACAACTGTAAAATTACAATATTAAAAGGCTATTTATGTATTTTTCAATTTCTTCATTTTCAAACATTGAACCATCAAACTTTTATTTTTTTTAAGGAACACCACAGGAAGCTCTTCCAGCTTCTCTCTTGTTAATAAGTGCTTCTCATTAAAAGTTTAAGATGTTTGGCATGTGTTGCATTCATTAAAGGGGTCATATGAAGTGATTTCATTTTTTTCTTTCTCTTTGGAGTGTTATAAGCTCTTGGTGCATAAAGAAGATCTGTAAAGTTACAAAGACTAAAGTCTCAAAACCAAAGAGATGTTCTTTATCAAAGTTAAGACTATGTCACGCCCCTAAAACACCTCGTTCAAACACGCCCCCACATGTTTACGTCACTATGTGGAAATATTTGTGTAATGGCGCCCAAATGTTCACCCAAAGAAAGAAGGCGTGGTTTCAGTAACTACAGTTAGTGTTGAAGCAGCCATGTCAGAGAGATGCTGTGTGTATGAAAGCAAAAGCACTTTATTTGGCCTTCAGAAAGTAGATGCATTTAGGAATCTTTAAGATTACTTACAACAGAACAGCAACACATTTTATGGACGACCGTTTTGTGAACCTAGGAGAGGAGGCCATTCTGACTTTGCTACGACAATCTGGCGCTTCTGAATTAGCTACTGGAATTATGTTTTGTTATTAGTTTAAGTATTTGCAAATTAATGTTCAAATGCTGAGTTTTGCATGGCGTGTGAGCGCGAGTGTGTGTGTGTGTGTGTGTGTGTGAGGGGGGGGGGGGTCACACAGTGGAGTCAGCTTTCTTAACCGTCGGTGACTTGTGTACTGCAAACACATACGAGCTTCATCACTGTGTCTGTCACCGACTCTGTTCCTCTTTCGGGCTTGAACTGATGGTAAAACTAAGGACATTATTAACTGTCTTTACATTCATATTGAAAGAAAAAGCTCATGATTATGGAAAGGGGCGTTACATTTTCAATGAGTGCTTGCGGTGTTCGGCCAATCACAATGCACTGGGTCAATTGGCCAATCAGAGCAGACTGCGCTTGTTTGAAGAAGGGACTTTTTAGAAAAAAACGGGTTTGAGAGAGGCGGGGCATAGAAGACCTACAATAATGTACAGTATTTGAAAAATAACGTGTTTTTTTTTTACATTAAAGCATGTCATCATATTCTGTTACACCAAATCCACAAAATAATGATCTTTAAAAAAAGCATCATATGAGCCCTTTATTGCATGTTAAAGCGACCCAAACTCAGAGCAGTTTGTGTGGAGCAGCATACTGCTCTGAGACACTCCAAACACTGGCAGATATTGAGCTGCTCATGTGTAAATTAACATAGTGCTGCGCTTCCCTTTAAAACAGTGTTTACCTGTTACTAAGGTTAAGCTTAATGATATGCAGGCATAAAACAGGGTTTTCACCTCATAGTACAACACTGATATTAACATGGTTGCAGAATTGTTTTTTACATTGTTTTTAGAAACTGTTTACTTGTTTAAGTACGTGCATTTATATGTATATCTTGTTGAATGATAAGATGGCATGCAAACTGATCGAATATTTAGCTAAACCTCATCCTACAATTTTTATTTTTGCTCCTGGTACATTCTTGAAACATTAGTTTATGGTTATATATATATAAAAAAAAGGTAAACATTAAACATTAGAAATGGAAAAGTTCATTAGAAAAGTTATTATTAGGGTGCCACACAAAAATCTTTATGCAACATTTTGGATTTATTATTATTATTATTATTATTTAATAGGACCTGTACAGTAAAATAATCATTCTCTGAACATTTGGAATAGCTTCATCAATTCAGAATAAACTAAGTTAATATTTTGTGCTTGCTGAGAACTCTATTAACTTCTTGAATTATCTCATCTGATCAGCTTTATTGATGATAGTGATGGTCTGTGATAGAGACAGGGTGATTTCTGTGCTCAGTCAGGTTAATGTACAACAAGAAAAGTCTATATCAGAGTGATTATCTTAACTGCTCCTGCTAGTTGTACATATTTGTGATTAATTTTCACTCTTAGTGTGAAAAGGCTTCAAGTATTGGTGTTAGTAAGATAAATTAGTTGTAATGAACACTCAATATTCTATAAAAACAAGAATTGATCATTTTTGCTTCATGTTTCCAGTGGTAGTCATGTCAAATATGTACAGCCGTTTTGTTGTTTCGCTGTGTCAGTGCTTCTATTCCTTCTCTCTCTGTTTCTTTATCCTTCTTTATGCCTTCACACACACACAAACACTTATACACACATCTCAGGTGACCTAGTTACCATGGCATCTCAGAGGAGACTTACTACAAATAACAGTGGAGTGAGAAATCTGACGCATAGATGGCATGCCACTGGCGAATATGTATCTTTAACTCCCTTAAAACTTGACCCATTTGAACCAATTTACCTTTTAGCTCCCCAAACCACTGCCAATCAAGAGCCGCTCATCTCTATAAAACATGTCATCTTTTGAATTCAGTTCATCAGTTTGTATCTTGTGGAGCACAGGAAACTTCCCCACAACATCCTGCTACTAACAGCTCTTTGGAAAGGGTCATTCTCATCATCTCATGCTCTTCCCACAAGAGTTGAGCTTATCCCAGATGGTTCTATATTTGGTTCTTCTACTATTCCCCACTGTTTTTTGTCAGTATTTGCTTATCTAGGCCTTTGTCGTATAAAACAGGCTCTTAAAGGCATAGTTCACCCCAAAATGAAAATTACTCCATGATTTACTCCCCTCCTCAAGCCATGTAGTGTATACAGTACATGTGTATGATTTAGGTATATGTGACTTTCTTCTTTCAGACGAATACAGTTGGAGTTATATTTAAAAATGTCCTGGCTGTTCCAAGCTTTATAATGGCTGTGAATGGTGGTCCTGATTTTGAAGAAAAATAAAGTGCATAAATCCAACATAAAAAGTGCTCCACCCAGTGGGTTTAATAAAGGCCTTCTGAAGTGAACTGATGCTTTTGTGTAAGAAAAATATGTATATTCAAAACTGTAATCTCGAGCTTTGGCTAACGGTTTTACATGCATTCACTAGAGAGTGGCGTTCCAGCGGATGACATAGGCGTCAGAGAGCTCTCTTCTGCGCTTCTGTGTCCGTCATTTTTCACCGGAGCTTACGCTACGCCTACATCCTACATCATCTGCTGAAACGTCACTCTCTAGTGAATGGATAAACAACAGTTAGCCGAAGCTGGAGATTACAGTTTGTAAGGTTTTAAATATGGATATTTTTCTTACACAAACACATCATGTGGAGCACTTTTGATCATGGATTTTTGCACTTTTTTGGGCTTCAAAATCTTGACCATCATTCACTGCCATTACACAGCTTGGAGGAGCCAGGAAGTTTTTTTTACTATAACTCTGATTGGAATTGTCTGAAAGAAGAAAGTCATATACATCTAGGATGGCTTGAGGGTGAGTTAATCTTAGTAATTTTCATTTTGGGGTGAACTATCCCTTTAACAAAACTTTGCATACTGAAACTGTTCAAGGATAATCCACCCAGAAACTGTTTCTGTCATCATTTACACCCTTATGTTGTTCAAAACCTGTGTGACCTTCTTTCTTTTGCTGAACACAAGAGAAGTTATTTTGAAGAAGACTGGTAACCAAACAGTTTTGGTAGCCATTGACTTCCATTTGGATGTAAAACACTCTTTTTTAAAAGAAATCTTCTTTTATACAGAATAAAGAAGGTCATACAGGTTTAGAATGATATGAGGGTGTGTAAATGACGACATAATTTTCATTTTTTTGGTAAACCATGCCCTTAATATGAACATGAAATGCAAATTGACCCATTTACTTTCCTTAGTGCACATTTCTGGTCTTACTGTGCATGATTTGTTGGTGCATGTTACTGCAAATAAAATGATAATAATAACTGAAAAACAAAAATGTTTTTCTATGCATTTTTTAAACAGAATGTGATATAATGGCTTTTCGGCTGATGTCACATTTGTATCAAGCATTGCTATAACAGACTATGTACTGTATTTAGCCTTAGCTTTGTGGTTGTATCTTTTGCTAGATAATACAATTACAACATAAATGCACTTTCTTGTTTGATCACTTTGGTAAAAGGGCATTTGCAAGAAAAACAAATGTAAATATAATGAAAGGGTATGAAATTAAATGCTTTATTTTGAATTGAAACATCAACAGAGCATCTAGGCCAAAATGATTATGCAAAATAACCCAAATATTTCAGCTAGTATTACTTCCAAATTCAGTGAAGTGCAGAAGGCCAGATTTACTGTGTTTTGAGCCCAAATCACTGTGAGGCATAATGTATGCAGAAATCCCAGAATGTGCAAATGGGAGCCATGTAATTTACCACATATAGATAGCATCAGTCAGAGTTTGGGATCAGTCATGGGTCTAATGGCGAGGATTAGCTTTAAGAAGCCAAATGTAATGACTTCTCGAGAATGATGGATGGTGTGTCTGAATACATGATGCAGGAGATGATGTTCCCTTATATTCAAAACGCAGGTATGAGGTGTGGTTGGGTGTGTTCTTTTTGTGTGTAACTACATAATTGGAGGAGGAAATGGCTGATTTTAAGCATAGTGAATATTTATTTATGGTCATTTCATTTGATCTGTGTTTGTTACCAGTTGTTGCTTAGACTAGTCTTAAAGGGTTAGTTCACCCAAAAATGAAAGTTAGCCTGTGTTCTACTCACCCTCGAGCCATCCTGGGTGTATATGACTTTCTTCTTTCAAACGAATCCAATCAGAGTTATATTAAAAATTGTCCTGGCTCTTCTAAGCTTTAGCATTGCAGTGGTGTTTCTATTTAACAGTCCAAACACTTTAAATAAAGTGTGCACATCCATAATAAAACTTGCCTCAGACAGCTCTGGGACATGAATAAAGGCCTCCAGCAAATTCATGCATTTTGGTAAGAAAAATATCCATATTTCAAATGTAACAAACGCTTTTCTCTCACTTCTGCTGACTGATGATGGTGAGTAAAACACAGGCTAATTTGAATTTTTTTGGTGAACTAACCCTAGTCTGAGCAGCAACTGGTACCAGATCAGACCGAGTCATAACGCCAACAAACACAGATCAAATTAAATGACCATAAATAACAAAAAAAGTGCTACAGAAAGTAAGACTACTTGGTTAACTACTAGTTGGTCAAACTTATATGTTTATGCGACTGGCCCCGGTCTTGGGTAACATGTGAGAAAAAGACTTTACTATAAAGTTTTTTCTATAAAGACTTTACTATATACATTTTTACAGCATTTATTGGTCTAGTTTAGTGTGCATTTCTGAATGCGTTATTGCTAATTCATGTTTGTTCATAATACATTAATGTTAATTAAAAAAAATATGCAAATGCATCAATTTATATTGGAGACATTTCAGTTCAAAATACAGCATTTAAAAGTTTACACTTTATTATACACTTTACATTGTAACAAATTTGTTTAAAAATGGTTCTTCTGTTGATTTAGTAGTAAGTATTATTCTGGATGGGAACATTCTAAAAGTTTCAGTAACATTCTGGAATATTCTGTAATCTAGTGTTTTCTGGACATTCCAGAAAATCAAAAATGTACACTTATGAAGTTTTGGATGGCTCCCTTTTGGTAACTGATTATGTTAAACTGTCTAGCTCAGTATTATGCATGTACCATGTAATTGTTATGCATGAGTAATAACAGATAAGCTTGTATAAATTGTCATCAGATTAATGTTTTAAGTCAGCACTGTTAATGATACACAACAAGTAATGTTATTTTCATATTCAGCATGTCAAACTTCATAAAGAAACAAGCGATACATAAAGCGATAAAATAAATCTATAACAATTTGTTTCATGTTGTTATATTTATAATAAAAATATAAAAATGTTTAAACTGTATTTATTTGCTAATTGACACATTGTACTGTTGTTTTTTGTGCTAATGACAAAATTATTTGACCTTTTGTATGCTTATTTATTTCAATTAGTTTAATTAGTTAATTAATTATTATTATTATTATTATCATTTATTTTATTTATTTTTTCAAGAAAAGGTTCAAAAGCTGTCACTGGGGCAGTACCCTTTCAAAAATTACAATTTTGTATCTTATTTACCCGTAAAGGCTGCATATTAGTACCTTAAGATAAGTATTAACAAATTGTACACTTTAGTAAATTAATGTTACAAAAATTAGTACCATTCCAGTGACAGCTTTTCTGAAAGTGCACTATAATTTAGTTTTGTTATGGTGTTGGTTCACCAACTGATCTTGAAGTTAATTCTGTAGAAAATCCCATTTAGTTTCACTGTATAAGTTATCCCACTGTACAGCACAGATTCACAGCACAGAGATTGATTTTGAAGTGGGGGATGGGAGGCCTTTTGCAGATGCTGTTGGATATCTTGTCCATTGGGGGGCAGTGCAGCGTGTTGGGTTTCTTTTAGCTGCAAGACCAGATTAACAACCCCCATGAAAACACCACAATGTCATGACTCTTGATGGAAAGAGTGACCCAATTGCTCTCACACACATATAAGCGAAAGCGTGTGTGCGAAAGAGAGCCCACATACTCTCTAAAGACTAAAGACCATCTATTGCTTTTCACTGCCGCTATCAGAAACAGATTCTCCAACTGCGAGGCTGTAAATACAAAACCCTGCTATTAATCTTTCCTTCAAAAGCGTCGTGGTACAAAACGATCCTCTCCCTTGAAAACTCTCACATCTGTGCGTAGTACACCAACTCCAGCCTCCGTGCATCTCAACAACAGAAAGGTATAAATTAGCATGATTAATTAATGAGATAAAGCTATTTCTCAGACGTAATTTGGCATACAATGTAATATCACGTAGCTCTGCTCGGTAATAATACATCATAATAATTCACAACTCCTGCACCATGGCGAGGGCCGCGGCAGGAAGTAGTGTGATTTAGCGTGGCGTCATCAGTCAAACCGCTGCTGTGAGGTTCATATTTTTTTCTCCTAGTCAGGCCGCTGGGTGGAGAGAGGAAGGAAGCCCCTCTTTCCCTTGTGTGCTTTATGATACTTTTTAAACAGAGCTTTTTAGCTTAGCTTTATGGGTTGGCTAGTCTGGAGTGCGTCCCTGAGGGGAAACTAACTTGGCATCCGGCGTATAGGCAATCTTTTATGCTGTTGTAGTTACATGCAGCGGCTGAGATTTGGAACACACACACACTCTCGTACCTTTATGGAGTTTCACTGTTTACACTTGGAAGGAACCTCAGTGTTGACATGAAATATGGCTGCCCGTTTTTGGTTTGAATATGAGGTAAATGTCACTTTTAAAAGTCTCAAGTATGTGTGAAGTTGACGTTCTCTGTCGGGGAGCTCCATTCAGTCAGACGTTCTCGAGGTGGAGGTTAGAGTAGGTTTGGCATGGGAGGTTCAAATGCCTGCTTATGAACACTGCTTAGACTTAGTTTAAAAAAAGCAATCGTGTCCCGAATGGCAGACCTGAAGAAGACCTGATTATGGAGTTTGTTGTAAGGGATGGTCCTGGTCGGATAAATGAGATGAAAAAAACAGAAATCTCTGATGTTGTTTGAAATAAGCAAGAACAAAGAAAGTTTGACCCTGCCACTCTATAGTAGTATGGGGCAGGGTTTTATATTTTTCATTCATTATTTCCAATTTAATTTAATTTAGTTTTCAGTCTGTTGTTGTTGGTTTTTAATTAGTACGGTTGACATAAATGTGCTAAATGGCATTATTTTAAAATGTACCGATAATTGTTTAATTACATAATTATAAATATAATATTTATATATACCAGTATAATATATATATATAAATAACATTCATTTGTGGATTTTATTTTGTTAAGTCATATTTTAGGAATGAAAAAGTAGTTTGGTTTTTTTCCCCGTTGTGTGTTTCTTTCCATTTTCAATTTAGTTTTCTTTAATGATAATACCACTAAAATGTGTCCGTTTTTTGGACCAGAATTGCATTTTTATGTCCTGGGATTTAATTTGCAGCACTTGTTTCACTACAGTTGTAATATGCTTTTTGAAGATTAAAAGTAAAGATTGTTATTTCTGTGCCACTGACGTCAGCAGGCGGAATTGCAAAAATAATGACTGTTTTCAAACAGGTTTCTGCTGTAATTAAAAGAACAAGCAGGTTGTCTGCTTTCAACTTACAGATGGCTTGTCTCTGTATTTTATAAAAAGTCATTTATTGGAGAAAGTACTTTAGCCTTGATAAAAAATAAATGTCAATGGCTTATTTGAAATGTTTCAGGTTTTTTATTATATTTATATACCAAGCTATTTTTACAGCTTCGGTTCGCCAGATAGACTTTCTGAACTAGGTAATGAATTTTGATTTCTTAAGGTTACAGAATGATTTCATAATACACTAAACTCCTTTCATTTCATTATATGAGCGCTGCAAGAGTTAAAACATAGCTCAGAGGAAAAACAGCCACTGGACACCTGAATGAGTGTTGTTGGATATGGATCACTCGGTTGCACTATGCTTGAGGTAATCACTGAGACTGTAGAAGATGCTGGAAACCTTTCCAGGAGACTGACATTTCCTTTATGCTGAGATTGATGAACTTAAACGTATCAATTATGTACACAGGTTGTGAAGATCATTGTTGGTCATTGATAAAAGCATCCTGTGGATATAAATGCTTGTATTTTATGCAAGCTGTACAAGACAGAGAGAGATGAATTGCTGAGACGGAGAGAGATGGATTGCAGAAGATGAAGAAATGTAAACGGAGGGAGAAAATGACAGAGTGCCGCAAGTCCCGCTCTCTCAGACTGGAGGTTAAAGATCATTTGAAATGTATAAATGGCTGCTAAAAGACAGTGGGACTGCAAGAGAAGAGGCGTAAGAAAGCAATACATTATAAGACAGGGCCATCTCATAAGGAAAATGTCACTGTTGTGACTTTTATCTGTGCATCATCTGAATGTCAGTCTGATGACATTCTCACATTGGTTCAGAGGATGTGGGCAAAGCCTCTGCCGTCTCTGAATGTTATCATGTATAAATGATGGAAAACAGGGAAATGGCTTCAGCTGGAATGTGTTTTGTTATACCTATATTACAACTATAGATTTATGGTACTGTTATTGGCCCTATAGATAATATTGAGGCCCTGATCCCACAGCTGCTTTTAACTCCATCTTCTCTCTTTATTTTTATATATGTTTGTGTGTGTGTTTGCAGGAAGGCACCTTATGAACTTAAACTTAAATGGGTCATTAGATGTTGTTAAAAAGAACATTATTTGGTGTATTTGGCATAATGAAAGGAGTTTATGCAGTTTAAGGTAAAAAAAAAAACACATTATTTTCCACATACAATGCCTTGTGAAAGTATTCATACCCCTTAATATTTTTTTTCACGTTTTATTTTGCTGCCCTATCTTAAACCCCACATCAATCTACACTCCAAAAAAACTGGTTTTTAACATCTTTGCAAATTTAATAAAAATAAAACATTTAAATAATTCCATTGCACAAGTATTCATACCATTATCTGAGACAGTTGAAAATTTAGCTCAGGAGCATTCATATTGCTTATAGATGTTACTACACTTCAGGTGAAGTTAACCTGTGGCAAATTCAGTTGAATGGGTATGATTTGGAAAGGCACACGCATCTTAATTAAAGGTCTAACAGGTGATAATGTATATCAGAGCAAAAAACAAGTCCTGTAGTCAAAATAACTGCTTGTAGAGCTCAGGAACAGGTTTGCATCAAGCCACACATCTGGAGAAGAGATCAGAAAAAAATTCTGCTTCACTGAAGGGTCACAGTAGCATGTAGTCTCTGTTATCCTTAATGGATGAAGTCTGAAACAACCAGGACTCTTCCTAGAACTGGCCTCCTGGCCAAACTGAGCAACGGATGGAGAAGGGCTTTGGTTAGTGTGGTGATCAAGAAGCTGATGGTCACTCTAGTTGAGCTCCATTGATCATATGTGTAGACAAGAGAACCCTACAGAAGAACAAACATCACTGCAACACTCCACCGATCTGGGCTTTATGGTGGTGTGGCCAAACTCAATCCTCTCCACAGTGAAGACACATGAAAACATGCTTGGCATTTGAAAAAAAGACTCTCAGGCTTGTGAGAAACGTTATTATGTGGTCTGATGAACCTCAATTCCAAACATCACGTTTAAAGGAAACCAGCTCTGTTCATCAACTGCAGAGTACCATCCCAAAAGTAAAGTGTGCTGGTAAAGGCTGTGGGGCTGTTTTTCAGCAGCAGGGACTGAAAAAGTTCAATGCTCAGCTCAGCTAAGCTCAGGTAACTGGCTTCCAGTTACATTTAGGATTGATTTTAAAGTACTTTTACTCGTTTATAAATAACTCAATGACCTAGGACCGAAATACATTAATGCCTTAATGCAATCCCAGTCCAGAGCGTTTAGAACCTCAGACTGAGCAGAAGGTTCACCTTCCAACAGGACAATGACCCTAAGCACAGCTCCTTGAGTGGCCAAGCCACAGCCTGGGATTGAACCCAGTCAAAATTTTCTGGAGAAATGTGAAAATGTCCATCTGCCCCCATCCGACCTGACAAAGCTTGAGAGGTGGAAAGCCAATGTGAAGAATGGCAGATAATTGCCAAATAAAGATGAGAAAAACTTGTCGCATTAAACAAAAAAGACTTAATGGTTGTAAAGGTGCTTCAGATAAATATTTAGTTAAGGATATGAATACTTATGTAATGTACTTATTTTATATTTTTTGCTTTTAATACATTTCTAAAGTGGTGAAGACTGTTTTTGCTTTGTCAGTATGGTGTATGGAGTGTAGATTGATGTGGAAAAAACAGTAATTTAAAGCAGTTTAACATAACAAAAGGCAGTAACATAACAAAACATGAAAAAATGAAGGGTTGTGAATACTTTCACAAGCCAATGTACTGTACATTATTGTTTCTCCTCTGTGCCCCGCCTTTCTGAAATGCGTAGTTTTTTACAAAGCTCATCGTTCTGAAAAGCGAGGTGTGCTGTGATTGGCCAGCTATCCAGTGCGTTGTGATTGGCTGAATGCCTCAAGCGTGTGATGGAAATGTTATGGCACTTGCCATACTGTGATGCGTGTCCTGGTCAAAACACAGGCGTGACAAGACAAAAACAATAAAACCCATTACAAACAAGGCATTTGTTTGGATTATTTGTTAAGGATTATGATGACTTAAACTGTCTTTTTACGCATTGTGTTGCAGTGCACCGTGTAAACATAAAACCATGTCTGCATTTGTGATTGGAGAAACGACAAACAAGTGCTACTCTACACTGCTCAAAACTCGAGTTTGAATCATCAGTGGCAAATCCTTTACATATGTGATCCTGGACCACAAAACCAGTCTTAAGTCACTGGGGTATATTTTTAGCAATAGCCAAAAAACATTGTATGGGTCAAAATTATCGATTATTCTTTTATGGCAAAAATCATTAGGATATTAAGTAAAGATCATGTTTTGATGAATTTTGATGAAAAAATTTTGATGAAAAAAAAAACATTAGTAATGTGCATTGCTAAGAATTCTTTCGGATAAATTTAAAGGCGATTTTCTCAGTATTTATATTTTTTTGCACCCTCATATCCCAGAATTTCAAATTGTTGAAGTCATATATCTATATCATATATCTCGGCCAAATATTGTTCAATCATAATAAACCATACATCAATGGAAGTTTATTTATTCAGCTTTCAGATGATGTATAAATGTAAAAAATTCACACTTAAGACTAGTTTTGTGGTCCCAGTCACATATGTAAATGTACTTACAGACTGTGAGTCAGAACAGCCGGCATTGTAGTCTTCTCTCCCAGGATCAGGAAACAGTCCTCCATAAAATGTGCTGCACACATCTGAATATTTGGGTTGAACTGTTCTGGAACAGTGTTGTAATTACAACTTAACCAATGATTTCTAGTTGTGTCCTCTTTTGGAAGGCCAAACAAAGTAGTTTCACAGCGTCTCCACGACATGACACTGGCAGCAACATTGAGAATGAAAGTTAAGCCTTCTTTCTTTGTGTGAACTTTTGGGGCGGCGTTATGCAAATCTTCCCACATCATGACGTAGACATGTGGGAGCATGTATTAGGAGGGAGTGGATGAGTCGAAACTTTTATTTAGAAAATCTCTTTGGGTTTGAGACTTAAGTCTTTGTAACTTCAGGGATCTTATCTATTCACAAACAGCTTGTAACACTCCAAAGAGAAAGGAAAACTTGAAATCGCTATCATTTGACCGCTTTAAATATTTTGGATGTGATTAGAATAAACAAAATAAATTATTTTCAGCCCTAAAAATTGGGAAAAGAGCTGAAATACCTCTAACAACATAACCTGCTTGCATTACAAATATCTATGTTAACATGCAACTAAATAATACATTTACCCAACAATGAAAATTCTGTCATTACTCACTCACCCTCATGTCGTTCCAAACCAATAAGACCTTTGTTCATCTTCAGAAAACAAATTAAGATTTATTATTATTATTATTAGTAGTAGTAGTAGTAGTAGTAGTAGTAGTAGTATTACTAGTATTATTATTTATTTTTTATTTTTTGCTGAAATCTGAGAGCTCTCTGACCCTAGACAGCAACACAACTGACACGTTTAAGACCCAGAAAGGTAGTTAGGACATTGTTAAAATAGTCCATGTGACATTAGGGGTTCAACTTTAATTTTATGAAGCTACGAGAATACTTTTTTAAAAGTGGTAGCTCCTTGGCCATCTATGCAGGGTCAGAAAGCTCTCCGATTTCATCATCTTCATCAAAAAAATTAATAAAAAAATAAAATAAAATCTTAATTTTTGTTGTGAAGAGGAATGAAGGTCTTATGGGTTTGAAACAACATGAAGGTGGGTAATCAATGACAGGATTCAAATTTTCGGTTTAGCTATCTCTTTAAAATCATATCAATAGCTCTACTGGAACAAAAAATTCTAACTTAAACTTTATTCAAATTACATTTTGATCGGTTTGGAAGGCTATTGTAGAAAAATTAGGCTTGCAAGTGCTTGATTATATATATCTCCTAAACTGGATTAAAAAATACCTTTGGTGTGTGCACATTTATTTACAGTATATATTATGAACTGGTCATTGCAAGATACTAAATATGCTAAAAGAAATCAGTCAGCTTTAGTTTTGTCATCAAAGCAAAGAATACATAATTATGATATCTCCATTGACAGTATCACAGTGGCTTTTTCCAGTTTACCACTGTTTTAAAATTTAAAT
The DNA here is from genome assembly GCF_963082965.1 of Carassius carassius. Classification (NCBI taxonomy): domain Eukaryota; kingdom Metazoa; phylum Chordata; class Actinopteri; order Cypriniformes; family Cyprinidae; genus Carassius; species Carassius carassius. The sequence goes on along the minus strand of NC_081755.1, from coordinate 23,721,846 downwards.
TAAAATAAATGTATGAATTTAACAGACACTTTTATCCAAAGTGACTTACATTGCATTCAAGCTAACATTTCCTCTTAACATGTGCTCCCTGAGATTCAAACCCCCAACCTTGTGCTTGCTAACGCAACGCTCTACCACTTGAGCTACAGGAGCTTCTGTTGTTGTAATGCTCATGTAAATGAGTATGGAAATCTGATTGCAAGGTTTACGGTTCATACAAACAGAACTTTCAGAATGCGAAATCAGATTTGATTCTTTCAGAAAATGAATGCATGTAAACAAAACTAATAAGTTTGACATTAAAAACATGCAATGGCTGTCTCAAGTACATTGCATGTATTTCAGTGCATCATTGCATGACTATCAGTCAAAACCTTTGACTGATTTCATGATGAAAAATTAGAAATTTTGTCATTTGTTTTACAGGTAAATATAAACTGTGACTTTCTTTACTAAACTGTGTTTTGGTTTAGTTTGAGATTTGGTTTGGTTTGGTTTGTTACTTGGCCCAAATAAGAAACAGCAGCTAACAGTTCCCAACCCAAAATGAACTCCTTTATTACTGTTCTACAAGCATCATGAAGCTAGTTGACAGGATGTCCAGAGTGTGCAAAGCTGGAATCTAGACTAAGGGTGACTACTTTTCAGTCAAAGAATGAGTAGGTGTGTCCAAACTTCCTTTGATTGGTACCGTTTGTCTGCATACCATTTTGTGTGTGTACTGAGTAGTGTGTTTATGTACACACACGTAAGCACATATTTACACTGACCCACAAAAATAAAGACAGAAGCACTACACAGTTAACAGGTGGCTGTGCCATTCATTCAGCCCTTTTACATTAACAAGAGATGAAATCCCATCAATGTTTTTTGTTTGTCTTTTGTCATTCAGAGTTTTAAATAGAGGCTCTTTCGTGAAAGTGAAAGCACTCTCCCTGTACAGGTGAAGACAGATGCCATAAATTCCCTTCCTGTCTTTGTCTGTCCGCATATTCAGTATCACTCTTCTGTGACATTCAGGTGGTGTCATAATTATGTGTATGATGTAATGTCACCTTTGTTGGGTAATGAGGTAATTCGATTACTACAAACAAAACCAGTAGTTACCCTAATTGACTGTTACAAACTAATGTGAAGTTTCTTATTCATCCGGAATAGGGATGACCAAACCTTGGGTCAGCTGATTCCTTTTGACCTAAAATATTTGCTTTAAAAATATAGATTTTAATAGCTAAAAAGTGCAGGTAAACAAATAAAGAATGTACGTACATCCATACATAAACTTGGTAGATTACTTACTACAAATTGTAGTCCATTACGGACTCCAAATTACATGACAAAAATGTTTATTAGTTACGTAATCCATTACATTACACATTTTAGGTAATATAATCAGACTACTTTTTGATTACTTTTAGATTACTTTTGATCTAACTTATTTATCACATTGTTTTAAATTGGACAATCTTGTACCATATTAATATAAAAGTACTGGTGCTGGACGATGATTAATCACGATTAATTGCATCCAAAATAAAAGTTTTTGTGTATAAATACATGTGTCACTCCAAATGTTGATTTAAGGTGGAAGTGTGGAGCACTGTATTCACTGAGTCTCACTGAATTATTACATTTAATGGCAAAACTAATGCTTGGGAATGTAAACTGATATTTCCTACTGACACACTACAGCAAAACATAGAAACAACTGACTTAAAAAAAATTGTTGGTGAAAATACTAGTGGCCTAAGACTTTTGCACAGTACTGTATATACACCATACACACATATGATATCTACACAAAAACTTTTATTTTGGATGTGATTAATCACCATTAATCATTGCCCTTAAGTACTTATTTTTTTTAATCTGATTACGTAATCCAGATTACATGTAATCAGTTACTACCCACATCTCTGTGCTGTATGCCTTATAACTGTTTTATTTTGTTTTGTTTTAATCTTTTTAATTCCACATTTTTATTATTTAAGTAGCTTTTCATCAATAAACTCACAGGGGTTCCCAAACCCCAGTTTGGGGAATCCTCATCCAGGTCATCAAAGAATCTATGTATTTGTCTGCTGAATGTATAGTGCTTTATTTCGGCTGCTTGTTCGAAATGAAAAGCCATTTGATGTTGTCTCTTGCTTCCGTCCAGGGCTATTGCCCCGCCAAAAAAACATAATTAAGCTTGGACAGTTTTACATTGCTGCTGAATTTTTTTTTTATAACTTAAAAGCATGATATTCATCATTTGGCTAAAACTTGATGTCCCATGATAGATTCGGAGGGGCTCTCATCTAATCTTTCATTAAAGCTCATTCTTCTTTCTCTCTTTCTCTGTGCTTGGCTGGTGGTCTGACATAGAAAAAGGGGGAAAAAACACTGGAATTAGATGTAATAGATCATAATTCAGAAGTCAGAATGATTGGGATGATTTATGAACTAAGAGAGCAGTGGACATGCTATCTGCTAACTCTGCGACTTGGTCAACGAACAGGGACTGATGAGATTTCTTTCATTCATACAAATAGGGATGAATATTTGAATATTCATACCGAAATGGATCTGGTTATCCCATGAGCGATTGTGGGTGTTACTGTAAGTCGAACATTAGCGTGTGTCAAACTGAGGCCTTTCTGGATCCGTGACAGTGTGACATCGTATGAATTACAGCGGTAGAAGTAACAGAACTTGTCAAAAGTGGTTGTTTTAAGGGTTTTCCTTCACCGAATATTTCTCATGCTGCTGTCGGACTACGTGGTCTAATAATATTTTTCTTACTAAGGCTGCAAACATTAGCTGAGCCATTATGGCGAACATTATCGCAGTCATTTCATCTCTCTGTATGTGGCTCAGGTAGTAAATGGACTCAGATTTACAGCCAGTGTCCTGCCACACTCGTAAAAGTGGAACATTAATACTGATTTAATAAACTTTACATCACAGGCCTCGTTTCAGAATATATGTGCACATTACGGCGTATGTGTGTGTGTGTGTTTCTTGCTCTCCGTCTCTCTCTTTCTCTCTCGCACACATCACATTCTCTTTGATTCTGCCCTTTATTCTCGTGGCGTGGAGCTCTGACAGCTTGTCAGGGTGTGTGTGGATGGCTTCAGACGCAGCAGCGTAAGAGGTCTGGGATGAATCTCTCGGTTTGCCCTCCATTCCTCACCATCTGGCAGACGACCTGTGGAGCCAGTACAGTGCAGGGCCTAATTTAATCAGACAGTGGTATCATCACCACACGCTCACTGCCGTCCCTGAGCCTTTTAGCCATAAAAAGAATTCCACACACGGAAACACACTTCACCCGCAGCCTTTCAGTTTACTTTGCAGTCATCTGTTTGTGTATAGATCCATCGAGCCATACACTGTGGTTGTATTTTATTTTCTATTTATTTGGCGATTACTGTATGACCATTATGGGTCTGATTTCTTCAACGTGAAAGCAGCTGTGGATGTATTTTAGTGTTTATGTTGTTACACAATACCAAATCAATGAGGAGCGTGAGATTTGATTGGTTTAAATCAGAAAACAGTAAGATTTTTGATTGGAGCTTCAAACAAGTAATGGTGAAGGAAGCGCCACTGTTGGACTAGGCCCTGAAATCTCCCATGATGCTTTGCTCTATACAGAAATGTGTTTGATTAATATGAATGCTCTAGTTTGATAGAGTCTGAAGAAGGTATGACCGACTATGACTTTTACTATGAAGCTATTAGCTATGACCTACTGAGCTTTTATTTATGAAATTACTAAATAATAATTATACACTGAAATAATAATAATAATAATAATAAATTATGAATAATGTAATTTAATTTAACACACACACATATATTCCAAAAAAATGAATATAGTGAAAACAAAATATGTTTAAAATATATATTATTTAGCACTATTGTTAGTTTTCAATAGTAGAAAATAGTATAGAATTTATTTTTAATATTTTAATGGAATTTTTTTTTATATATAGAAAAGTTATTTTACATTTATTTTATTATAATAATATATATTTAAATATTTATAACAATTGTATAATATTTAATATATAATACTGTTTTACTGTATTTTTGATCACATAAATAGCACTGATATGTATAGGAGACTTTTATGCTCATTTAAAACATTTGTGTGTGTGTGTGTGTGTGTGTGTGTGTGTGTGTGTGTGTGTGTGTGTGTTATCTACTTAAAAATGTGTTTTTAATTAAAAACAACATAAATTATGTGTGTGTTCATAGCAATAAATGTACGTACATTATTTGTAAATAATATTATTTGTTTTCCATAGCATACATGGCATCCATGAGAGTTGAATGAACACAGGTCACACTGCACAAGTCTTTGAATATAAACAGCTTTGTTTGTTATAATAGGAACAGTGCAGTTGTTTCGTTTTGCTCGTCCCACTGAATTGTTATTGTTGTACTGAAAACTCGGTCCTTCATGGTGCAGTTAAAACATGGGCCTCTGACATTAGCGGTTCGACCACATGATCTAGATTTGAAAGAATTGAGAAATGGTTTCATTTTTTATCAAGACAGTCAAGGTCAACAAATGAAGAAAGGGGCATATCAAATGAGCGTAAAACCACTGGTGAATTTCTAAAGTGGATCCTGGAACCCAAACAACAAGAGATCTTTAGCCTGTGCATTCTTACTGACAGCGGGAGCAGGAATCAGTAGGGCTGGGATGTCTCCCGTTTCGGATAAAAGCTCTCACGCTCCTGGCATTGAGCCAGTATAGCTTCAGCACACAGAAAGGAGGACACGAGAGCACTCCTCAGATCATCATTCAAACCTGTCCCGCTAACACAAGCGCGCGCTGGAGCGCATGCTCAGTGTTACACACCTCTCCTGAAGAACTCTCTGTGACCTTTCCGTCAGCTCCACACTCACTCAGTCATTCTATTCCAGGACAAAGGGGGCCATCTCACCCTCACATTGTGGTGCAATCCGGAGGAAAAGTTTATTCACAGAGATCCCTGCATGCCTCTGACCTCCACACTTTCCTCTGTTCTCAGTTATTCAGTAGTAGGCCTAAATGTGTGCCCTGAAACAAAACATTCCTCATCAATATGGCATGTAGAGGATAAAATAAAGCTGATCTGAACTGTTGCCAAACCTGTAAAAGATTAAATCAGGAAGTAAATAAACACAGCAAACAGAAAAGAAGTTGGTCTGGTTTTGTTGTTGGTTGAATGACTATCATTAATGTGTCATTTACTTCCAGCATTTGTTTTATTCTTCTATTATTCATCTCTTTTATTCTTCTAGGCATTTTAAAAAAAGAAAGAAAGAAAAGGAAAAAAAATAGTCAACCTAAAAAAACTAAAAGTTATAATATTTAATAGCAGCTCAGTTTGTTTGTCCGAGAGAGCAACAGAAACTAAGTAAAGCACCAAAAATAGCACAAAAAATAATTAAAAATGACATATTTTCTATATTATGGCTGCCATAATATAGAAAATAAATCATTTAAAATTATATTTTGTGCTATTTATGTATAATTTAAAAAAAATAATAATAAAAAATAAACAACTTAATATAATTGTATTTTACTAAGTAACTGTTGCTCCCTCGTACAAACAAACGGAGCTGCTATTAAATATTCCATGGAGGGATATATGAAAGATTTTAAAATTAATATGGTGAGTAGCGAGGGTTTACAGATCACAATGCAAGCTTGAGACAGATCTGTTGTCACGATCGCAGATAACAACATCCCGGATCAACACTGTTCATGT